>NW_026555957.1:0-45404 GCF_029017545.1 Prosopis cineraria | reverse complement strand
AATGTGCTGTTAATGCACACTTTTGGTAATCCTGTGTGAAAGGGATTCCCTTTTCTTTTGTTTATTTGCAATGTCTTTTTGTCCTTGTAATCATCATTAACAGTTTTTGTTCATATTTATTATTCTTGAAGGATGTGGTTAGGGCGACTTATCATCCTCAAAATCATTTTCTCTCTCCTTCATTGTGGTATTCCTTCACTTCTCATTTTGGGTATCAAGATCAGGTTAGTTATTTAATGACTTAAAATTGTAACTCGAAGTCGGTCCATTCAGTCACATTATTGAATTTGTATCTCATGCTTCTTCAACTTTGAATTATTGTCATTGGTATATATCTATGCCCAAAAATTTAGCAGCAGAAAAAGTTTTTTGGACCAATATGGAATATATACCTATAGATATATTAGACATATGTTGATACTACTTTAGAACCGAAATAAGGTTTTTATTTGTCTTGTTATCACAAGCACGTTGCCCAGTGTGTATTTGACACTTGAAACCATGAGATTTTGAAAACCTGGGTATATGGCAGTGCTGTTGTCATGCAAACAGTAGAGTGCCTGTTAGTTTGCTGTAAATTTGTGACGCTTATTTGAAATTTTCTTGTCATATTTGTTGTCTCATTGCTTTACATTGTTTTCATCTTCTATAGCATCTTGATTACCTGAGTAAAAGGATTTTTAACTTGGGTAGATCATTTATAAAAGAAAGCTTTCATTGTTGTGAGTAAACTATGCAAATGTATACATGAATTGGAGTCTTTGGTTCGTCAAGGGGTTGAGAAAGGGATAACTTTTTCTTTCCCCTTTTGGATTATATGATAATGATAATAATTTTGATCTTGGTTCACATTGTTCTGCCTGAGTGCTGTTAAACTTATAATCCAGTCCATCTTTGTCTCGTACTCTTTAGAAGAAGATTGTTGTCTTTTGTTCTTATCTAGACCTCTCTGGTCCCTCAAAGAAGAGAGAAAAAAGAAAGGGTGGGCTTTAGTGCAGTGCAGTCTAGGTACCTTCTTGCAAGCTACAAAAATCCACTTGCTCACAGGAGAAAGTTGGAGTGTTTGTCTTCACCAAAAGGACGGTGGGGTTTTGTCTTTTTTTTTTTTTTTTTTGGGGGGGGGGGGTTTAAATCTGTGCCAGTTTTGTACAGGCAAACTTATGTTTTGCATAATGTCTCTCTTGTCCACATCAATGAAGCTCCTGGCCATTTAGAAGCAAACTGTTGTGTCCAGCACTCATCAACAAACTTACTACTATTGTATATTGATTGTTCTTTTGGGCAAGGATAATCCAAACTTAATATATTTAATGCTGGGTATCATGTAATGATGCCCAAAGTTTCAGCATTTATCCACTATCTGGATATTATTCTGTAATTTGGAATTAGATGCATCTGTTATGAGAATTCCGATATGCATGTTAGCAAGCCTGTCCAGGTCAAAAATGTTGAGCAGAAGATGTGGCATTGGCATTAACTTTGAAAGATTCAATTGTTTTGCAATGTGCGGGTCTCCCTACATACTTCTCATTTTAATTGCATATATATATCTGGAGTTAAACGCCCCAACAGCACAGTTGGCCCAGGAAGTCTGATAAATTCTGTAGATGAGTGTAACATAATGCTATAGTTTGGTACTATCAGCCTCCTGCAGAGATTCTTGGATTATTATTCTTCCTGAGTTGCTGCCTTTCTAGTTGGTAAGGAAACGTTAATATGTGTTTACCACTTGGCATGAATGCTCTCAATTCTGTTTTTTATTGTTTAGTTTATGTAACTGTTCGTCTTAGTTGCTGACATGATCTCTGTCATGGTTGGAATATATGCTTAAGTTGTACAAGAATCTGCTTCTGTTAGTGTTGCACCAAATGGTTAGTTTGACCTATATACATGTAGCTCACTTGTGATGACGAATGCTATTATGCTAGTGGCAGTAGCGTATCTTCTATGATCTTCTGAAACTGAAAATTGTTGTTTTGCAGGCTTCGTAGTTCGTTATGGCTACAGTTTAAAACCACATCATATTGCTGCTGGAGCGGCACATCTTGCTGCCAAGTTTTTGAACATGGATCTTTCTGCATGTCGGAACATAGGCAGGAGTTTGAGACAACGCCATCCATTCTTCAGGTACTACCCCATAACTTGCTATTTGCTTTCCAGCTGCATTGTTGGATTTATTCTGTTCTGAAGTATTGTACATTGGCACTGGATAAATGAATTTCTTTGATGCACATGTGACAGCTTTCTTTTAATCTTTCTCTCGCTATATATGTAATTAATAATTATGGTTGGTTAATAGTGATTCTTCCTTTGTGCAGATGTGACACAGCAATTAATGGAGCTCTTCTAGTGTGTGTGAAAAATGAGACATGCGATGAGCCTTATTTAGGTTGTAGTTGGATGTACAAGTCGAACATGATTGGGGCGTGTCGTTTTAATAGTGGCAAGGATAGTTTGGAGGTTTTTAAATAAAGAGTGACCAATATATCTCAACTCGATGGTGCTTTCAAGTTTCAACTTATCTGTGAATCCTGTTGATCTCGCAAGCTCCAGGGATTGCTTGCTTCATTAGATGATGCTTGGTCCAAGGGTAGATCGTTCTTTGCCTGATAGGATATACTCCTCCATCTTTATATATATAAATTGTTTTTAACCAAATTCACCTAACTAATAAAAATTTGTTATTTAGTTGAAATTACATAAATTACAATGATTTTTAGTCTTGCCTTTAATAATGTTACAATTAATGTCATGGTGGCAGTGGGAAAAATACACAATTAATAATCTATTTTTTTAAGGTAAAATTGTTTAGTTACTAAAAAATATTGTTGACCCTTTTTATATAGGGGTGAAATAAGATTTTAAAAATATTTTTTATATAGAGGCAGATAGAGTATAAGTAAATATTGAATGTTCAGCAGTGTTATCTTTTCATAGAAAAATTCTTGAGTGGATTGGGCGTGTTATGTTATTAGTGATTTGACTACAAATAACATGGTGTATTAAGTCTGCCTAATAATTTTTTCTTTTTATGTTGGAGTAAATCATGTTCTTTATGGAAGTATTTGTTTGAGCTAAGCTATCTTTTTCTTTTTTTCGTTATGAGAATATTACAAGAATCTATCGATTTCTTTCATAATGATGTCTTACATGGATTGTTTTCATTTCGCTTCGCCACAATAACGGTGTTATTCCATTCAATCATATATGTTCTCTGATAGTGCGGTTTGCTATATGGATTTTATTGTGCATGTGTTTGATTGATTAAAATGCCTTTTTAATATGTACTTATAAGAAGTACGAATTAAAAGTTGAATAAATATTAGAATGGCAAACTTTTTAAAATTTAGCATAAAAATTTCATTTTCCATGCAATAAATAATGTGGGAATAAAAGTTTGAAAATGCATTCTTTAACGAATTATGGTTAAAATATAATTAAAGAAAGCAATATTATTATAAAAATATTTGCTTATAGTTCAATTTCTTCTTATCATGAAAAACCATATATTTTAAAAAAAATTATATGTAGTATAAAGTAAGAGGAAAATACAAAAATAGATAACACTGCTATAAATTTATAGCAATTTATGTTATTGTTAAGCTATAAATTTTAAACTCGTTCCAATGTTTGTCGTGGTGTATTTAGTCGTCGTCTGAGAGATTAATTTGTGAAAAAAAGGCCATGATATCCTAAATTGATGAAATAATTTACCGAAAGTTTAACATAAAAGATTAAAATGAAACTGTGCTCATTAAACTATTCCGATAAGATTGGCCCAGAAGAAAACTAGCCTTATAATGAGTACGTAAAAGTAGAGCCGAAAATAGCACGCAACTATGCAAGACAAAGCTCGTGAAAAAGAAATAATGCTACTGGCAAAAAAAAAAAAAAAAAAAAATTGAAGAAAAAAGGTTGATGGAGATTTTTCTGGCGCCTGGTGCCGTTGGGATAATTGGAAAAGAAGATATGCATTGGATCATTTTTATGTAGCCTTCTGTTCTTGTTTTTTTCGGCCAGCATTTGTCTGTTTCAATTCAAAGATGGTTACTTGTGGGGTCAACACAACAAGGTTACGTTCACTTCACGTGAAAAGGCTGCCCCTGCTAAAAGCCTTTTTTTTTTTTTTAAATAACTTTCTTTCTTTTAATGATGGAAAATTTTATATTATCTTCCCGCCAGATATTTAGAAAATATCTTTGGAACGAGAAAGATATAAAAACATAAGATGAAGCGCCCCACATTCTTTCTCAGGATAATCCAATTACACAATAATATCAAAGAACTGTTGGTTCGTTGGTGGAGCCACCTTAATCCTTTCTTTCTGAGTCCTGATCTGCTCATTTTTAGGATCATTTTTTTAATTTTGAAAATTACTTTAAATAAAGGGTCAATTTTAGATTAGGCTGTGGAAGAATTTAGATTTTTTTTTTGTCCGAAAAGGAGAATTTAGAATTAGAATATGCATTCTGGTAGAGGGCCGGCACTGACAGTGACGGGCAGATATTTCACCTCCGGATCTTCCGTAATTTGCTTGAGGAACTACTTTTGCACCACGTACACAAAATTTTATAAAATACACGCAATCCTCTTTTTGCCAGGAAAAACTGCATGTTATTCATATATTTAATTATAAATATTATATAATATATCGTATCAATTCAAATTATTATAATGTTACACACATTGATGGTTGCTTCTGTTTGTCGATTAATTAAATATATATTAGTGATGGCTTGTAAATGTTGCACGAGTTTTATAAAACTACACGCAGGATATTTTGATTTTCTTTTTTTTTTTTGGAGTGAGTTTGAAAAAGGTTGAAAAACAACAAAAAAATACTTGCCTCATTGTCATTCAGGGTTGCTTGTGGGATAGGATAGAATCTCTCAAAATTTTTTCCCATCCCATTAAAATTAAGATTGGATTGGGGGTTGGAACGTCCCACCATTTTGATAAGTTGAATAGGATTAAAAAAAATTTGAATAATAATATTTAATAAAATTTTAAATAAAAAATTAATTATTTGGTCATTGTAGTTTTGACCTAATTGTAACTCAATTTTTAAATTTTGACTCATTATAACTCAATCCATGAAATTTTGACTTGATTGTAAATCAATCTATGAACTTTACCTCTTGTAATTTAATCCTCAAAGTTTCAATCTCTTAAATATTGTTCCCTGTATTTAAAAAAATAAAATTTTAAAAATTAAAAATATTTTAAAATTTTAAAATTTATAAATATTAAAGTGGTTTAGTAATTTAAGATATTAGTAATAAATTTTAAAATATTTTTAATTTTTTTAATTTTATTTTTTTAATATAAGGCTTGATATTTAAGAAGTTGAATTTCAGGGACTAAAGTGTAAGAGGCAAAATTCATGAACTGATTTACAAGTGAGTTAAAATTTTAGAAACTGAATTATAATGAGTTAAATTCAGAGACTGAGTTATAGTGGGTCAAAATTACAAAGACTAGATGGTTAATTTTTTTAATTTTAAATTATATAATTTATTAAGTTTAAAATTTAAACAACAATAATATATGACCACAACAATTTAAAGTCAATTATTGAATTATATAATTACAACTATAAATGTATCCACACATGATGATAGCAATTACAAGTAATCTTTAAGCTATAAGAATAGCAACAACAGACAAGCTAAGTATGACATCAAATCATTGTTCTTCTACTTTAATTGATATGTGTTAAGCTAATTATTCTTTCAAAAATAAAGTACGAAATATGATATAAATAAATGTTATTAAATAGATAAATATAATAATAAATTGTATTAATATAATTAATATATTATAAAGAAAGATATCGCCCTATTTACTCTGTGTCATTAAAATTATTAACATAAAAAAATTTTAATTTAAATAAGAATTGTGTGTATTGAAATTGTAATTGATATAATTAATATAAGTATAAATTATATTAATATAATTAATATATTTAATGTATATTTTTAAAATAAAAAATATATATATATATATATATATATAATATTTGGAATGAGATGAGATGTATCGATAGTAATTTTGTGTCTCGTCCTATTTCAAACTCTTTTCTTATTTCATCCTAATTGTTTTTAGATCATGACAAGACTGTGATGAAATGAAATCAAGTTGGGTATAAGTTGAATACTCTTAATTATTTAAGGATAAGGACCTGTCACCACTATGATTCCATGAATATGTAAAAATTGGAGAAAGAAATAGATCTGGGCCCATTACACTGCATGAAATTCGATAAATGAATCAGTTTCTTCAGGATTTACTCTTCATGATTTCTGTTTACTTCCTCCTCCATGTATATCGGATAAAATTAATGCATGATTTTAACAATAAGATGATAATAATACAACCGTATAGTTGCTTTCCTTGTTTTGTGAGCCACGTAGTCTTTTTTCCTTCTCGTCCCCGTCTCAATCATTTCCTTTCCTTTTGAATATTCAATCGTCCCCTATATCAGGAAAACGCGATTTAACTTGGCTTTCTTTCTTTGGTTCCCACCTTTGAGTTGTTCTGTCGCCCATGGATTCGTCCGCCGCTCAACGTCGTTCTCAAAGCTATTCAAGGCCACCTTCTTCTCCAAATCTGATTCTCTTTCCCAGCTCCGACCCCATCTAACCGCCGGCGAGTTCGTCCTCGGTACTTTTTTCTGTCTGTTCTATGTTTATGTTGCTATCTCTGCTTGATTTTGCACAAGAGGAGCTCATTTGGAAATTGGATTATTGTGTTACTGTGTAGAAAAGTAGGTCCACTTTTTAATCTTCGTCTTAGTGGAACATCCTATCATGCGCCGTTCTTTATAGATGAATATCTCTTGTCGTCATTCAGTGCTTTAGTTTGTGGTGATATCGTTGTAAGTTCATTGGTGGGTCACTGACTTTATGCTAAAGTGATGGACGTTCAGCTTGTCGAACTTAACAAAGTGGGCTTATATATATCTCATTGATGAATCCTGACTGGTTGGGCGCTCTTTTTTCTTTTCTTCTTGACTGCATCACATCCCTTCGATGCGAAATTCCAACATTCCGGGGATCTGCTTTAGGCAGGAAAAACATCTGAATTCTGAAGTGATGGAATGGCACTGCTATGTTTATCCACTTTCTGGATATGAAACGTTGTATTTTGCCTTTTAAATATGATCCAAACTCCACTGATAGGAGGATGCTGTTTCTTGTGACTGACAAGAGTCAACGTTTCTTTATTAACTCGTTCTCGGAACTGAATATAATGAAGAAACGTTTTCAACTGAAAAAAGCTATCAGTATTGGGTAGTGCTATGATGTTTTAAAGGTTTGGAGAAGGTCCTATTGAGCGACACTCAATGTTCGAGTATGGTTTGTTTGAACAAAACTGTCAGAGCTTCGTATACCCCAAAAAAAGAAAAAAAGAAACTGTAAGAGCTTCTTATTCTCTGTCAGAGGAATCTGTATGAAATAAATTAATGTAATTTGTTGTAATTTATGAATTCTGGAATTATTTCTTGTACATGATGAATTTGGACTTCTAGTATCAAAACATCGCATCAAAAGAATCTATTATTGTACAAGGCATTGCATATGGTTTTTGTTCTATTTGTCTTGACATTTTATTCAGACCCTTGTGCATTTTTTTAATACAGTTAAAGGAAGCAAGATTTTACGTTGGAATGTCATTTGTGTATTGTTTGGTAGCACATCCTTTAGTTTGTTCATAGAAAGAAATATAACTTTATAAGGGGAAGACTGCCTGGTTCTGCAAACACCAATGTTCACACTATCCAAAACTGTTTATTTTCTAAATCTTGTTATTTTGGAGGGCTCACCTTGCACCTAGTACAATTTTCAGTCCATTTTTTATTTAATCGTTTCATCTTCATGATTGGTTGATATTTCTTTTGGTAATAATGATTTGTCGATATTGTTGTTCCTAGTTCTGATGTTTTCTTCTGACCAGAGCAAGGATACAGTGTTGTACTACCAGAGAAGCTACAGACAGGAAAATGGAATGTGTACAGGTGTGCTTCTCCCAATTTTCTTTATATTACTTTTTATATGCCATTTTAACTCCCTTGCTAAGATATGATTCATAATTATTGTTTCAGATCTGCCCGTTCACCGTTGAAGCTGGTGAGCAGGTTTCCTGATCATCCTGAAATTGGTACACTGCATGATAATTTTGAGTGAGCACTACTGATTTTTCTCTGCAAAATTCTAGTATCAGTTTCTAAAAGTTTGACTAGTAATTTCATTGAGCAATACTCATATGAGTTCATTTGTGTTGCCTTGGAAGTTGATAAATATTTTTCTTGACTCCGGCATCACAGGCACTCAGTTGAAACTTTTCGAGATTACAGATATTTGGGAACTCGGAATCGAGTTGATGGAACTGTTGGGGAGTAAGCAGCTCAATGATTAGCCCCTGAGGCTATCTGGTCCTTTCTTGCCTTTTCTATTCGAGCTTACTTTTACAAAGTTCTCATCATTTTTTATTTATCATGTGCTGTTAAGGTACAAATGGATGACTTATGGAGAAGCAGGTACTGCCCGGTCGGCAATAGGTTCTGGTTTGGTTAATCATGGAATCCCAAAGGTGACTACTAAGATATAGTTCTACGATTGATTAATGATTTTTACTATTCATGATCTGTCATTTAACTTCATGTAATTAACTGTATGTTCTCGTACAGGGTTCCTGCATTGGGCTATATTTTATTAACAGACCTGAGTGGCTTATTGTTGATCATGCTTGCTCTGCATATTCGTATATTTCAATACCATTATATGACACGCTTGGTTAGTTGCTCTTCATTTAATAGGGAACGGTTCTACTTCATAGTTGCTTCGTTTTGTCTGTTAAATTTAACAGTAAGGCATTTTTTTTTTTCTGTAGGTCCTGATGCTGTGAAGTATATAGTTAATCATGCTACTGTACAAGTTATATTTTGTGTGCCTCAAACACTAAATTCAGTAAGTATATGTCACTATGTCAACTTCGGTTATTGCTTGATGTGATATGCTACTTTCTTACGCTGCAAGAACCTTATTAGTCCAAGCATCTTGTCTAGTAAAAAAAACTCAGAAATGGTGACTATGCCTGTAAAATAGTAAGATTTATTGCATGGCTGCATCTTGTGTGCTGCAGAAGAGGTCCTAAACCTCCCAACGTAGAGTGAGTTACACAAAGTTGAGACCTGAAAGGCAGAGGAATATCATTTGATGGAGTTCTCTCTCCAATTTTCTTAACTTCTGTTTAACATGATAGTTTAACTTTAACAGAAATCATTTGGATATGTTAAGAAAAACAAGAAATTGGTTGGGAGCATTTTCAGGAAAAGTCTGTAGAATGGTTACTACTTACAAGTTACTACAGAATTTTAATCCAAAATTCCTGCTGCCCTAGGAATTGGATAGAGCCCGTTATTTTCCTAAGACATATAAGAGGAAGTCAAAAGGGAAGAATAACTCTAGTGGAAATACTTTAACTAGTCTAGAGGCTTATCCTTTGGTCCCTAGTTGTAAGTAACAGTAATTTGTGATCTTTTGTCATGATTATGATCTTTTGGGTAGTATGGGCTGTCTGTAAGCCATGCTGAAGGCATTAGTAGTCTTTTGCTTGGGGGGATTACGTCTTTCGTAATGGAATTGTGAGGAGAGACTGGCCTCTCGAATGCCAGTGGGAGTGGGACTCTTATTTGAAGCTTGTAATCTGTGTTGCTGGTATTATTTTGATCTTTGAGAGGAAATAGGGTTTTGGCCAGAATATGAGAGTATCCTTGTAACTTTGATTCAGTTCATTCAGCTTATTAATATAAAAACCTCAGCATTTTCCTCTCATATTTATTGCTGTTGCTGTCTTATTTATTGTTTTCTGCTTTGTTACTGGCTTGGGACACATTAGCATCATGTATGGCTGATAATAAATTGAGAGTTGCGGTTAAAGGTTCATGATTTCATATTATGCTTGGTCACCACATTATACAAAAAGCATTGATTATATTTTGAGGACAATTACACTTTTTTTAGTGAGCAGGGGAAGAATTTTGTTATTTAGAACGTGCTTAGCACCAATTAACTGGTTGTACTGAGATGAAAAAGAAGATACTTCAGATGTTATTTTTCATATTGTTTATGAATTTGACTTTTCTTCTGTGAAATTTATTTATCTTGTTGCTTGAGCTTGCAGCTGTTAAGCTACTTGTCAGATATTCCAACTGTACGTCTAATAGTGGTATGTATTTATGCCTGGTGCCATTAAATCTTAATGCATAATGTAATTATTTGCTAAGTTATAGTTCTTGTACAGGTAGTTGGAGGTATAGATGACCAAATTCCGTCTCTTCCATCCTCAGCTGGAGTTGAGATCATGACTTATTCAAAACTACTTAATCTGGTACTTATTTTCTGCTGCTGTTGAAGATTGTTGATCTTCTGAAGTATTATATAGTGTGTTCATATTTTACTTTATGCCTCCCTTGATTTAGCGAGGAAATGTTACTTAAGTTCTACCCTCTCATTCTCTGTTTCCTCTCCCTCCCTCTCTCTCTCTTTTGCCGTAGTTCCATAATGTATACTAGAAATTCCCAAAGAGAAAATATAAGATCATGCATATTTACTCAATTTGTCTGAAAAGAACTATGTAGTTGACTGTTGACATAAATCGTACCCAAATAATCTTCTGCCTCTAAATTATTCTTTGCTCCAAAGGTCAACTGTTATTTCTGCTTCTGTCATGCTCTAAGTATGCAAATGTAGTATATCATTAGTCCATCTTTTTCATTTAGGCAGATATATGTAACATGATGGCTCCTGCTTGCATATAAAATCCTCACGTATTGCATTCTGTCTTGACTACTTTTTGAAGTATCGCTTTTAAGAATTGTCTCTGCACATACATTTCCTTTTCTTTTTCAATGCCTATTAAACTGTTTAAACATAATCTCTATTTTTTCAGTTATTATTTTTTATTTTAAATTGTGGTAAGTTGGAATAAAAATGGTTTTGAAATGATAAGAACATGCATATTGTGTAGCACATTGGTTTTAAAGCTTCATAAAAATGGTCTGTGATTGATTTGATCTGCTGCATTTATTTCTGCTGTTTTTATCTAGGGAAGCAGCAATCATATGCCTTTTCACCCACCAAAACCTGATGATGTTGCAACCATCTGTTATACAAGTGGTACAACTGGAACCCCAAAGGTGTGTAAGTTCCTTCAAAATTATAGCTGATTGTTGAAAATGGTATCTATTCTCCCATATTGCTTTCTTTTCATATAGCAGTTATAAACATCTCTTGATATTTTTGCTGAATAAATTCTGGCCAGGGAGCTGTGTTGACCCATGGAAACTTTATTGCAAGTGTTGCTGGAGCCACTTTAAATGAAAAATTCTATCCTTCTGATGTGTGAGTCCTTTTTTATGTCTAAAGTTGTTGCCACTTTTTGCTCTAGTAGCTTATTATTTGTACTGTTCTTCATTGGAATCCCACAATTTATGCTCCTTAATTCCTCATATCTCTAGTTACTGACTATTTGCTGTTTTATTCATCTTTATTGCTCCTTCTATTTTCTGATTTTCTGGTCTTTGTTTGTTTGGAATGAGCGGCTCTTTTTTGTCGCCAACTGTCAATATATATATATGTTGCCTTTGAATAATATGAAGTTAGAGATTCAATAGCTTTGAAGTTCTTCATGGTATTAGAGCTACATAAAACTTGACATGTTTTCAAACAATTTGGCTGGGGATTGGCTTTCAATATAAAAGCCCAAGATGGCCAAACATCATCAAAAGCTTTGTCTTAATGCGTGGCACACCTGCAGAAGGACACTGATTACATTTTTGTTGCCATGAATTATTTGAACTATTAGCAATGCAAAAAAACCTGTGTATCATGGCAGCATTAAACATGTGAGTTTGGCTGACATTTTGTTAAGGAAAAGATGGCATCTTTGTCATTGAGTTGCCGTACTTTCCAACTCAGTCCCAAGTGGCTGCTATCTTTAGTAAAACTATCTTCAAAATATGTTCTCATAGTTACTGAATTTGCATTTGCTGTACAAATGTTGTCACCTTTTTTCCTTTTATATTCGTAGTTATCCCCCCCCACAAAAAAAAGACCCTGATTTTTTTTTTTTTGGTCTCTGGCTGGAGTGTGTGGTTGTTTTCTGTAGCGAACCCTCTATACACATGGATTTCCTTTCTTCAGATCAATTATACGAATTCCAAGAACCACAAACTCACTCTTCAGTGTTTACATGAGCTTTTTTTCATTTTCAGTTATATATCCTATCTTCCATTAGCACATATTTATGAAAGAGCAAACCAGGTCATGACAGTACATTTTGGAATTGCAGTTGGATTCTATCAGGGAGTGAGTATAATGGATCATTTAAGCTTCTTTCTTCCTTTCACTTTTTAGGCTTAATTTGTTACAAATAAGATCATGCTATCTCCAAATTAGTATATTGTTAGTTCATTTTATTTGCTGATTTTATTTTTATATCATGGATTTGGTGCTTGCAACTGCTTAGTTTATATAGAAGCTAGAAATACTGAATTATCTGATAATTTAATGTAGCACAAGGAACCCATATATGTGGAAATCCCATTAATTGTGTAAATAGTGAATAGGCTTGATTTGTTTTTATTATTATCCCTTCTCCTTCGGTTCTGACCATTAGAATTAATGGTGATTATTCCTTCCCTAGTCATAGGCTAGAAATCAGGGATTAGATTAGCCTAGCACTGTGTATATATTGTAAATCGCATGTTCATGTTCGGTGATATACTATTTGAAGCATTTTCAGTCGACTCTCTCTCACATGGTATCAGAGCTTAAGGGAGAGATCGAAAACGTATCTGATTCGGAAACGGAGATGGAGCCGACTGGAGCGGTACGCGACACCCAGACACGATCTGCGACTGACCCGAGAGACTCCGATAGCATGATTCCGAATCAAAAAGAAGGAACGAACCACTCTGCGAGTGATTCTCGGGGGTTCGACAGTTTGATTTCGAGCCAGAAGGGGGGACCGTACGCGTCGATGCCGAGCTTAGAGGGCTCAAACGTCCTCATCGTCTCTGAAAAACTGATCGGAGACAATTACCGGGAGTGGGCATAGACGATGAAGCTCTCTATCGAAGGTCGTGGACGACTGGGCTTCCTCAATGGCGATTCTGTGATTCCAGATGGATCAAATCTGAAAGCTCTGCGCCTCTGGAAAATGAAAACTTGATGGTGGCTTCCTAGCTTATTAATGCGATGACTCCAACAATAAAAAGGAGCTTTATGTATCTACCTACTGCAAGAGAGATATGGGAGGCTGTACGAGAGGCATATTCCGATGGAGAAAATGTTTCTCAAATGTTTGAAATCAGAACTAAATTGTGGCACATGAGTCAGGGTTCCCGTAACCTTAATGATTATTATCTTGAAATGACTGCTCTTTGGCAGGAATTGGATCTGACTAATGAAGATGCCTGGAAGTGTGCTGAGGATGCTGCCCTGTTTAAAAAACGCATTGACAAAGAAAGGCTATTTGAGTTCCTAGCAGGACTCAATCCAGAACTTGATGCGGTAAGGGGGAGGATCTTGAGTCTCGTACCATTACCATCTGTTCGTGAAGCATTTGCTGAAGTAAGACGTGAAGATGCACGTCGGCGTGTTATGCTGAAAACTGATGCCAAGGGGACCACTACTGCACCAGAACCATCAGCACTTGTCACTAGAAGTGCAGATCCAAGAGGCCAGAAGAATAGACCAACTTGTGAACATTGTAAAAAGACAGGTCATACCAAAGATACCTGTTGGGATATTCATGGCAAACCCCCAGACTGGAAACTAAAGAAGCCAAGGGGTCGTGGTTATCACATTGGCACAGAAAAGAGTGATGATAGACCCACAACACCTCAAGTGCATCCAGCCACCCAGCAGTTCCCTCCTGAACAATTCGCCAAATTCATGGAATTTCTTAATACCCTCCATATGCCTGGCACAAAACAGCCAACAGCCACGGTAGTCCACAAAGGTAACTTCTTACAAGCCTTACATGTCATTCAGCACCTGTGTATTGCAAATCCCTGGATTGTGGACTCAGGTGCTTCTGATCACATGACGGATAATCGAGAATTATTCTCCACATATACTCCATATAGTGGCTCCCTTAAGGTTAAAATCGCTGACGCTACAGTATCTCCAGTCGTTGGTGTTAGAGACATAAAAGTTTCCGATAAGCTGGTTCTTCATTCTGTTCTGCATGTTCCAAAATTGAAGTGTAATCTGTTATCTGTGCAAAAATTGACCAAGGATAAACACTGTCATGCTGACTTCTATCCCAACTATTGTATGTTTCAGGAAATGTCAACGGGGACGATGATTGGCAGTGCTAGAGAATTTGATGGTCTTTATTACCTTGATGCATCCTCTAAAGAGTATGGTAGCGTTTGCAATAAAGTTTCCTTTCCTAAGGATAGTAGTATTTTGTTATGGCACCAACGTCTTGGTCATCCCAATTTTCAGTATTTGAGTCAAATGTTCCCCTCTCTTAATTCTAATAAAAATGTCTCCAAGTTTTATTGTGATGTTTGTGAACTTGCAAAGCACCATAGAACCACTTTTTCTCGTAATATTTACCAACCTTCCCAACCGTTCACCACTATTCACAGTGACCTTTGGGGACCTAGCCGGACTACGAACAGAACACATAAAAAATGGTTTATAACATTTATCGATGATCACACCCGTGTTTGCTGGACCTTTCTCCTTAAAGACAAAACTGATGTTGTCCCTGTATTCATCAACTTTTACAAAATGATTCAAACCCAGTTTCACACCTCTATTAAAATCCTACATACTGAAAACGGTACTGAGTTTATCAATAACTCTTTAGGCAATTTCTTACAGCACCATGGAATTGTTCATAAAAGCACTTGTGCTTATAGCCCCCAACAGAATGGCATAGCTGAAAGAAAAAACCGGCACATTTTAGAGGTTGCTAGAGCCCTACTTCTTACTCATAATGTACCCAAATTTTATTGGGGTGATGCCATCCTTACCGCCACCCATCTCATTAATCGAATGCCTAGCCGAATCCTATCTTTTAAAACCCCACTTGAGGTTCTTCACATCACCCATCTTATTCCTCACCTTGAAAATAACCTTGCACTGCGAGTTTTTGGGTGCACTGTCTTTGTTCACATTCATCACAATAGTAAACTTGATCCCCGTGCCGTTAAATGTATTTTTCTTAGATATTCTGCTTCCCAAAAAGGATACAAGTGTGATGATCCTCTTACACAGAAATTCTTTGTTAGCTGTGATGTCACCTTCCATGAAGATGAATCCTTTTATCCGAAATCTCCAACTCAGGGGGAGAGTGTGAGTGACTTGGAGTCTTCCTTAGAACCCTCTTTCCCACTTGAATTAGAATTACCCTATGAGTATGAACCTCCATTAGAACTTCCGTTTGAAGTTGGTGCGTCAACAATTGAACCTGAACTAGATAATGTACCTACCACCGAGGGGGATCCTAATAAGGGGGAGAGAACAAACACTGATAAATTCTATGATCGGTTTTATGTTTAGAGGAAAACATCAAGGAACCAGACCCAAGTTCTCGAAGCTGACCATGATTCTGAACCAATGACAAATCCTGAACCTCAAGAAGATATTACTGACTGTGATCAGCCAGGAGGAGTAGAAGAAGATTTGGATCTTCCCATTGCACTTCGGAAGAAACCCAGATGCTGCACTAAACACCCAATAGACAAGTTTGTCTCTTATAAAGCTCTCTCACCTCGATTTCAAGCCTTCACTACCAATCTGGATAGCATTACAATCCCAACATGCATTGAAGAAGCACTACAGTCCCCAGATTGGAAAAACGCTGTTATGGAAGAAATGAATGCTCTCAAGCTAAATGGTACGTGGGAAGAGGTTGAGATACCGCAAGGAAAGAAAGCTGTAGGTTGTAAATGGGTATTCACAGTGAAGTACAAAGCAGATGATACTGTTGAAAAGTTCAAGGCTCGTCTTGTGGCAAAAGGTTTTTCCCAAATCTATGGAACTGATTATACAGAGACATTTGCACCAGTTGCTAAGCTCAACACAGTAAGAATTCTTATGTCCCTGGCTGCAAACCTTGATTGGCCATTGTATCAGTTAGATGTAAAGAATGCATTCCTAAATGGAGACTTAAAGGAAGAAGTGTACATGACGCCACCACCTGGATTCCCTGCCCAGAGAAGGAACCTAGTCTGTAAATTAAGAAAATCCTTATATGGATTAAAACAGCCACCTCGTGCATGGTTCGAAAGGTTCACACAAGTTCTAAGAAAGGAAGGTTTCACTCAAGGGCAGAGTGATCATACATTGTTCTTCAAGCACAGGGAAGGAAAGAAAACTATTCTGAGTGTATATGTGGATGACATCATCCTCACAGGGGATGACCATGAAGAGATGGAAAAGATTAAAAAGGCATTGGCCAAATCCTTCCAAGTCAAAGACTTAGGGGAAATGAAATATTTTTTGGGAATGGAAGTAGCGCGATCTAAAAAAAGGATTTATATATCCTAGAGAAAATACATCCTCGATCTGCTAAAAGAGACAGGAATGTTAGGGTGCAAACCTAGTACGACACCCATTGAAGTAACATCAAAAAAGAAGAAGATAAAAAAAGATGACAGAGAAGAAGAAGAAGAAGAAGATGAAGAGGAAGAAGAAAATGAAGGGAAAGATGTTGACAAAGGAAGATACCAAAGACTAGTTGGGAAACTTGTCTATCTTTCCCATACTAGACCAGATATTGCATTTGCAGTAAGTGTAGCAAGCCAACATTCTCATACTCCTAAAGAGAAACATCTAAAGGCAGTCTACAAGATTGTACGATACTTGAAAGGCACACCTGGAAAGGGAATATTATATCAAAAGACAGAGAAGAAAAATGTAGAGATATTTACAGATGCAGACTGGGCAGGCGCCCATAATGATAGAAGATCAACATCAGGATATTGCACATATGTGTGGGGAAATCTAGTGACATGGAGGAGTAAGAAGCAAAATGTTGTTGCAAGGAGTAGTGCGGAAGCTGAATTTCGAGCAGTAGCTCATGGTATATGTGAAGAGATATGGGTAAAACGGGTATTAGAAGAGCTAAGGATTGAGTTAGAACTTCCAATGAAGCTTTACACTGATAGCAAAGCTGCTATAGACATCTCACATAACCCAGTTCATCATGACAGAACCAAGCATGTTGAGGTTGATAGACACTTTATCAAAGAAAAGATTGAGGGAGGCCTTGGGTCACTCAAACATGTGCCGTCACGGAATCAAACCGCAGATATCTTTACCAAAGGCTTGAACAAGGAGATGTTTGAAAAGTTTGTAGGCAAGTTGGAAATGATTGACATATATAGTCCAACTTGAGGGGGAGCGTGGAAATCCCATTAATTGTGTAAATAGTGAATAGGCTTGATTTGTTTTTATTATTATCCCTTCTCCTTCGGTTCTGACCATTAGAATTAATGGTGATTATTCCTTCCCTAGTCATAGGCTAGAAATCAGGGATTAGATTAGCCTAGCACTGTGTATATATTGTAAATCGCATGTTCATGTTCGGTGATATACTATTTGAAGCATTTTCAGTCGACTCTCTCTCACAATAATCATCAAATACTTACGTACAAAAATTTAAACGGGCAGGATGATGGATTTTTGTACTGGCCACATTTTAATATCTTGCCACTTTGCATTCTTTGAAATGACACTCTATTCTTTGAAAAGATCATGTATGTGGGACTTCTATTTCTATTATTTTCTATGGATTTTGCACGTTCTTATTTATTTCTGCAAATTGTGAATGGAATCAAGCTTGCAAAATTCTTCTGACTAATAACTATCTGTGTAATGTGAAATAAATTAATGTAATTGTCTAACTTATTTTACTGTTCAATACTTGTTGATTACTTGTACAGTCCATGCCTTATCTTGACTTTTTATGTGATCTTTGAATAATTAGCTTTGTTTTCACATTATGACGTGTTAATTTCTGGTAAGCTTGACATGCTTGTTTGAAACGTTTATATGCAGGACAATATGAAATTGATGGATGATCTTGCTGTCCTAAGACCTACTATCTTTTGCAGCGTTCCTCGGCTTTACAATAGAATATATGCTGGGTACAATGATAATTCTATGCTTTTCAGAATTAGCATTTGATGGGCTTGTTCCTTGTTGTGTCAAATAATTGAATGGTCTTCTTTTGCAGCATTCTCAGTGCTGCCAAAACGTCTGGTGGTCTGAGGGAGAGGCTTTTCAATGCTGCTTACAATGCTAAAAAGCAAGCAATATTGCACGGTAAAGTGCTTTCACTATGACTTACACATTGCATGCCATGACATTCATATATCTTGCCAACATATTTGCTATGCTATTTGATTCCTTGTGTGCTTCAGATTGATCCTGTTGATACTTTGACAGGTGTTGTGCGTTGTCAATATTGTATTTAAACTCCCTCCTCATAAATAGTTACATCTTGTGCTGTTGATGGGCCAATTGCCATTTTTATGGCTTTCGTTTTTTTATATATATTTTAAGGGAGTGGGTGTTGACTAGATAAGCATTGCAGATTTTATAATATGATCATCTTAAACGATTGAACCCAAATTTCATCAGGGAAAATAGTTGAAATGCCATTTAATTTTTAAGGCCTAGTGCAAGACTAAGCCTGTGCAACTGATTTAATAGCTCTCAGTTATCACGGAAACAAGTGATGATACAAAATACTGAGAGGAAGAAAGACTATCATATTGGCAAATCAGAATGAATTTGATTGCATTTACCTTTGCAAAGGGCAATTGGAAGGTCAAAAGACTTAAAAACCCTGAATCTTAACAAGTCATAACATAAACTTAAATTCATAATTTTCTACTTTCCTACATTCTGTCTGGAAGACGTATATTTTTCTCAGAAGATTGCTTTTAAAACATCCACAATGATGACAAATTGAGAGGTTGGTTGTTTGAGTCAGGCTCTGGTGTCTGTAGCATAAAACTTATCAAATTACCTTGGTAGATGATAAGGTAAAATAGCATTCCTCTAAGAACCTGACTCTCATCTGCTATAAAGTGGCTTGTCTGTAAATGGGACATGGGGCAGGGATTCAACTATCATAATGCTGGTAGCATAGTGCTGTCTTTGTGCACTTTGGTTTCACATAGAAACAAAACCGCGTAACTCCCATATTTTTCATTATTTCAGGAAAGAACCCATCTCCCATGTGGGATAGATTAGTTTTCAATAAGATTAAGGAAAAACTTGGAGGACGAGTTCGCTTGATGGTGTCAGGCGCTTCACCTTTATCGCCTGATATAATGGATTTTTTGAAGATGTAAGCTTATATTGGTGTATTTATTGCTAAAGAGGATTTTATTTTTTTAACAAAAACTATTGTCCTGGTCCATTCATGTGTTACAACTTACAACTACTCAACAGTTGCTTTGGTGGTCGAGTTTCTGAAGGATATGGAATGACCGAGACTACTTGTGTAATAAGCTGTATGGATGAGGGTGACAAGCTTTCTGGGCATGTTGGCTCTCCTAATGCGGCATGTGGTGAGTAATTGATGTGAGTTTCAGATTCATAAATGACTCTGGACCGATGATATGAGATAATGCTTTGTTGCAACTAACTTGATCATGAAAAGATTAAACTTTAATTACTTCTCTCCTTTTTTACTTCTTCCGAGTTGCAAAATTCCACCATAAGCGGTCTAGAGAGGTTTTCATCTCTCCTTTGATTTTTTCTTTTGAGTTTTAGAACTACAGTATTTTATTGATCTTGTAGTCGTTATTAATTTATATCTTGGCTATGTATGTGAAATGAACAAAGGAGATTGTTTCAGTAGAATTACAAGTGTAGATTGGGGAGAGAGTGTTTATTTGAATAATAGGGATAAGAATGAAACAAAAGTGGATTACTATTATTTTTTTCTAATATCTTTCACTGGGTTGATCAGGAATAAAAACACTAGCGATCTTGTCAGTTTCTGATAAAAGATTATATTGGCTTATTCTAGTGGGTGAGAATAAGTGTTATTTCAATTCCTGGTTCAAGTATTTATGCATCAACTAAATTAATGAGCCTTTAGTGTGAATACTAATTGGTTGTTGCTGAAGTTTTGCTTATGATAGTCTTGTACTTAGATTATCCACTTAGTGCATCCTTGTTTTTACTTTTTAAAGGAAATTTTTTGGCTAAAGTTGATAATAATCTTTGTCATCTAACCAAAAATGAAAATGTTTAAACACTTATTCATTGTTTCGCATGTAATTTAAAGTATTTTAAAGTTAGGTCCTATCCGGTTTGTTTTAGTAGTGTATTTTTGTGTCCGTTGCTAACAATTTTTCTTCCCTGTTTCAGAGATAAAACTTGTTGATGTTCCAGAAATGAGCTATACATCTGAAGATTGGCCCAATCCCCGTGGTGAAATTTGTGTCAGGGGTCCCATTGTCTTCCTGGGTTATTACAATGATGAAGCTCAAACGTAATCAGCTTGCTTTTTCTGTGGTTCTTCTAAGCTAATTTTAGCTCGTTCTTTTAAAATTACCTGAGTATTGAATCAAATTGAGCAGGAGAGAGGTGATTGACATAGATGGATGGCTCCATACTGGAGATATTGGGATGTGGTTACCTGGTGGTCGTCTCAAAATTATTGATAGGTGAGAAAACTATGGACTGTATTTTAAAATAAAACATGGATACTTAAAATTATCATTTATAAATGCTAGCTCCCTCCTTAATCCTGTGGCTGCGAGCGTGCTGTGTTCATTGAGTCGACTTAAATGACTCAAGCAAAATTGTTATCGGTCATTGCTTTGTTTGATGGGTGCTATTTTTAATGACATAAAAGTTGAGTAATACCTCTAGCTTACAGATTATCTTCATAAATTGGTCTGGGAAAAAAAAATCAAACTCATTTTACTTTCTTTCCCTTGATTACACAATAGCTTGATTTTTTTTTTTTTGAACAAATACACAATAGCTTGATTTTAGATTCACTAATTTATAGGATCTGTTTCTTGGTTACACTATGGATAGGAGATCATACAAGAAAAGACAAGATCCATAATAATGTATGAGGAAAAGTTTCTGTGGCATCTATTGAAGAGAAAATAGTAGAAAATTGATTAAGGTGGTAATATGTGCAAAAAGGCCGCTAAAGGATGCAGTGAGAAAAGTTTGTTTAAATGGTATTTAGCCCTAGAAAGATGTTGATGGAGCTTAAGAAAGTTATCAAACATGATCTTTTGGTGAATGATATATCTGATAAATCGGTTGTTGATAGACTTCAATAGCATTGTGTGATTCATATAACTGACATTATTTAGCAGGATAAGGTTTGTTATCATTGTTAACCATTCTTGTGCAAAATATGATAAGTGGGTGAAAGGAGAATATTTAATTTAATTTTTTTCATCATCCTCCAATATACATGCTGTGCTTTACTGTAGCAAACTTGACTACCAAATGCAGATTTCAATCATTTCATATGTGTGATGTCTTCTAGAGTTGGTGTCTGTATTATTCCTGGTTCTGTTTCCCAGTATTTGTGAATATTGCAGATCTTCTCAGCATGTCTATCACAATTATAATTGCATTTATCAAGCATATGAACAAAAGCTTTGTATTTCCAATATAGGAAAAAGAATATCTTTAAGTTGGCACAAGGAGAGTACATTGCTCCGGAGAAGATTGAAAACGTGTATGTCAAGTGCAAATTTGTGGCACAATGCTTTGTATATGGTAAGCAATTAAGGTTTTACAATTTTGATATGTGCACTTGTGCTCTTCTATCTCCTCTTCCCTCTCCTAGTTGCTAATGCTTAATTTTCCTTTCGTAGGTGATAGCTTAAATTCTTCTTTGGTTGCTATTGTCTCCGTGGATCCTGATTCCTTAAAAGCGTGGGCTAATTCTGAAGGCATTGTGGTAATTTAACTATTTTTCCCTTAAAAAATCTGTTCAATTCTCATACATGTTTGCTCAGTGCTGTTATCATATCTGCCAAGAAAGAAAAGTTATAATCTTGCCTCTTAACTGTGCCATTGGCTTATGTACGAGTCGACTGTCATTGTTGTTTAGGGAACCCAGCACAATTTAAATCGAGAACTTGCTTTTATAAGGTTGAAGGATCCTTTAATGAATTTCTAAGGATTTTGAATTTTGCAAACCTAAGCCTTAGTTTTGTGTTCGAAAATAAAGCAAAGATGTTGTAATGTCATACATAAAATCAGGAATTTATACCCTCCAGATCTGAATTTTCAGCTGCTGCTTTTATTAGGTTAAAGGCTTTTTGCCCCTTTTGTTTCCTTTTTTTTCCCCCTTTTTGGGTTTCCTCTCCTCGAGGGTGAAGCTGCCCGGCCCTTGCTTTGCTCATATCTGTGTGTGTGTCTTGTTGATATTCTACTAAAACAGAAGCTTCAGAGCATTTTATTATCTGAATTGTTCAAAAGGGATGTGTCGTTTTTTAATCACACAGTTTTTAGCCAATCAAATCAAAACCTTGTTTGGAAAAAAGCATGATTTGGAATTACATTGGATTCTGTGAAGACTTATTGGTGAGAAATTATTTAGCCAAGTGAATGTAGAACTTTTGTGTGTCCTTGCTCGTTTCTAGATGTTGTTTCGTTCAATGGAGGGGTGGGGAAAGGTTTTATTAGTGACCTCTTGTTTAGTTGGGATGAGAGGGAGGGGAGCGTAGGTGTTTTATTATTCTTGTTAGATTCAAGAGGGAAAGGGAGGGGGCTAATTATGAATTGACAAACAGGCCCTTATATTATTTCAACCCTCACTGTTATTTTCTCTTTTAGAATGGAAGTTTTTTATATTATGATTTTTTTTTAAATTTTTATCCCAAAATTCTCTTACCTCACTTATATGGTTGTATATGATAATTTTTTTAATATGTTTTTGAAAGATGATTTGATAAGTTTTAACATATTATCTCATTAGAATTTTTTTTTACTACAACAATACAAACATTTTATTTTCATATTATATAAAAATCAATTCTATTTTAGAAGAATAAATATATTCTTGCACCCTTGATAATTTTTGCATTATGAAAAATAAAATATCAGAACAAATAACAATTTTCAGTGAGGGGCAGTTTTGGAAAGCAAAAAAGTTATATCCCTCGCCTCCAAACAAAAATCCCCCAATTTTGGAGTGCAGAGAGAGAAAATAAAATTTGTCTTCACTCCCCTCCAACTTCCGCAACCAAACTACCTTACCCCCCTCCCCTCCCCTGAAAAACCTCAACCAAACACTGCCTTGGATTGAATTTACATTTCCAACTTGGTTGTTCCGGGAGTTTCGTTTAGAGCACTGTATTGCGGACCTGTGGTTCTAAATGATATACGGCCTTGACACGAACAATGACTCTTAAGTTAAATTTCTGAGAAATTACATTATAGACCCCGAAGTTAAATGAAAATAGGGGACGGTCTGTGTTAAGACTTAAGATACAAGGTCAAGGAATATATTTTATGCCAAATCTTAAAACAAGGTAGGTCTGTTTAATTTTAATTACAAGGGAGAAAAACCTTCTAGTTTCATCAAACTTCCAGGTAGGTGGTATCCTTTAGTTTTATTTTGCTGAGATTGCAAGTTCTGATTAAATGAGCAGTCGCAACTCTCAACTGGGTGCTTATTCCCTTATTTGTGGGCATGGATGCAGTATAATGATTTGGCGCAACTTTGCAATGATCCAAGAGCAAGGGCTGCTGTCTTGGCTGAGATGGATGCTGCAGGAAGAGAAGCTCAGGCAAGTTTATAAAATCATGCAGTTGTGGTTATCCCTTTTATAAATCTCAGTATTTAATATCTAAATATCTTCAACTGCTTAATGCCCTTCAGCTTAGAGGTTTCGAATATGTTAAAGCTATCAGTTTGACACCGGAACCATTTACTATGGAAAACGGCTTGTTGACTCCAACATTCAAGGTATATTGTTTAGTATCTGCAAGACTTGATAGGAGTTTTCAATAAAGGGATCTTCAATCGTGGTAATCCAAATTAATTGTTAATAGACACTAGCAGGTATTAATATAACATGCTTATTTTGTTGATTCATAATTGATTTGGGATTCTTTTGTAAATTAGATCCTCTGGAGAATATGAAAATATATGTGTATATGTATATGAATAAATGTGTGCATTCATCCTTTCAGATTAAGAGGCCTCAAGCGAAAGAACACTTTTCAGAAGCAATATCTAATATGTATAGTGAACTCTCCAGAGATTCATCGTTGTAACGGCCCCATCTTGGAGCAGGAGCATTACGTAACTGATTGTTGTACGTTATTGTATTGTCTCACAAAAATAATGCTGGAATCCTGTTATCATATTGATTCTCTCGATGACAGTTCTTTGAAAGTGTTTTTTCTTTTTTTAACAATAGAAGGAATTCAGATTTCATTTGGCAAGGCCTCGATTATTTGATTAATTTCTATCAAGAATCATCATTATGTGTTATTTGTTTGATCACATAACTACTCAACTAACCATTCAAAATCGTCAATAACGAAAGTTGGGATAAGTGACTGGTTATTCGACATTTTTTTAAGTTTTAAATTTGCAATTGGGAAAATAAATTACATTGAAAGAGATTTCCCTGATTAGAGCTTAACCCCATTCAAATTTTAATTATTTGACAATAGTGAATACGAGATTGTTTATTGCAATAAAAGCTATGTGAAATCATCACTTTATTTCAACTTTATGAAATATTTGGTTAATGTGTAGTACTTGAAAATGAAAATGCAATAAGTAAGGATGGTGGAAGAAATTTGAGGCAAATGAAAAATAAATCTAACCTTTAAGTGACATAATTTTTTTATAGGAGTCTTGACGTACATGCTATCAAATGTGAAAAAGAAATCTTAATTTTGTTACCACTATATATAACGTAGATATAGCCTTAGTTTTAATGTATTTTCCTAACTCACCCGGAACAGGCCGATTGTAGCTCGATCTACAATGGGGTTGACTTGTGTTATCAAGTCTAATTATTAGAGTTTCTTTGATCTGTGGGGCATCAATAGTTTTTAGAGTGTGATGATATGAAGACTCTTTTTTAAGTTTCAAATCCTTTTTCTTTTTCTTCTAAATTATGAATGACGTGGTGAAAAGATTATCCTCAAAATCTTTCTGTAGGCTGGGTGAGTGTTGGCATATTCAAGTCAACCCACATCACGGAATGCCCAGCGGGCAATATCTTAAACACAATGCTTTCTACCCATTAAAACTGAATTCCACTGAGAATGGAATGTGTGCGCACAAAGTAGAATGTATGAATTATTGTCATTTCAATAATTTGCACATGGTTGTCTAAAATCTAATTTTACCCTTCAGTTATATAAAATTTCAAAATGAAAATGATTTTTTCAATTTATGAAGTTATGCTTCTTGCTGTTAATCAGATTTATGGTGTTCTAATAATCTTAAACTTGTTTTAGCAAGTCGATAGGAAGAAAATCATACAATAATAGCAACTAATTTGATACTAACTTCATTACAATAAATTTAAAAGGTCTTACAATCATTGTGGGACTTTAATGGCTATGGACTTTTTGTACGTTGAAATTTGCGTGGATATGTTAAAAGGAAAAGTTTTATGTTGTTCACTTGAAGAGAACTCCAAATATATATGTGGTGACAGTGAACTAGTAAATAAACTTGGAGCATATGTGGGTCCGCATGCACAATAATAGGCCAATGCGGGGCAATTATAATTAAAAAAAAGTAATTGATTTGCCCCGTGCCTAAGTTAATGTGGTATTAGCATTTTTTATTGGAATTATTTTTCCTTAAAGGCTTTTATCCTGCCAACCTTTAGTAATTGAGGTTTTATGGGTTTTGATTTTCTAAAACTGGTGATTTAACTAGAGTTAATGGTTGCCAATGTTCAGTTGAGATCCATGCCTAAATATTTTGGGGTGTACAATATGCTTGGTGCTTGACTCTTGAGTTTTGAGTCCCTTCTTTTCTCTATATTATGTTGTGTTGTTTGAGTATATTTTTCTTGTTTTTGTTGTTATGTGCCTTTATTCATTTTGCCAAATGAGTCTATTTAATTTTCAGAAGCTGTCACGTGATTAATTTAGTGCAACAGATTAACGGTTAAAGACAACTTAAATTAACTTTTGTTCAACTTCATTTTGCAAACTCTAATTTATAAACTAGTATTCATTCTAAAATTTTAGATCTCAGAATTAAAGGTGCTTTAAATAACACAAAAGCATTCAATTTTTTTAGCTTTAGTAGTTATCAGATTGTCAAACAA
This sequence comes from Prosopis cineraria, assembly GCF_029017545.1. Taxonomy (NCBI): domain Eukaryota; kingdom Viridiplantae; phylum Streptophyta; class Magnoliopsida; order Fabales; family Fabaceae; genus Prosopis; species Prosopis cineraria. The sequence goes on along the minus strand of NW_026555957.1, from coordinate 19,063 downwards.
TTAATAAACAATTAAAATTAGAGACTTCTAAATCTTCTAGCACTGACTATAAAATGAGATATGTCTATAAAATATTTTAACTTGTTTTTTTTACTTGAATGCTAAATTAAAATATACTCCTAACTAGATTTCTAAATCTTCATTTTTTGATACTACTCCAAATCCAAACTAGAGTAATATCAAAAAAATGGTCATGTCACGCCTCAAAAATTTAGACATGATCGACACAGGATATATGCACAAACATATATCCCTCAAGCCTTAATCAAGGAAACTTTAATATAATATTTTAATTCATTTAAAATAGGATATGAAGTCATTATAATATTTTTCATATGCATATAAGATTTTTAAATCTTTTTGTAAAAATTTTAACAAAACCTTTCTTGTAAATAGGATCTCCTAAAATCTTTACAACGGTAATATACAATCCAAGTCAAGAATGCGGAGTTCTACTCCTTCACAACAGATAGATAAATATGTCACAGGTCATGATCCTATCTACAATTGACATGGAGCATCTAATCATAAATTTTAAAATATAACATATAATTAAACATTTACATAAAAAAAAAGAAGATGTCCTCAAATGATCCTTTACTTAATTCAGCAATGAGCCCCATCAAAGGTCAGCAGAAGGTATATCACCAACTATGTTATTTGAGACCAAAAATATTTTCAGTGAATAACGTCTCAATTTACAATTGAAATAAATAATAGAAAGTAAAATCAACAAGTCAATTATAAACTTATTAAAATAGTCAATTGTGATAATATAAACGTACCTTCGTAAATACAAAGACTAACAACTATGTAAATGTGTAAAGTATGAAGATATGAATTAAATTAAAATTATTAGAAATTCAAGCTCCACCTTTTGTTTCCTCATATGGTTAAACGCCTTGGAACTTTTGTTTTTCAATACAAAATCCATACACCATAAAAATAATAATCATTTATTTTTTTTAAAATAGAACTTAAAGAAAATGAGTATCAAAACTCTTTCTTTAGCAGGACTAAATCAAAACAATTAACAAGCATGGACACATAGTTTATGGAGTAAATAACATATCCGGCATGGTAAGAAGCCACGAAAAATAGACGTGAGCACAAAGCTCATGAATAACAAGCGTGGATTATATCCACGAAACTATATCCTTCATTCCACGTGTGTTGGCTAACACACGAGGCTAGCACTTCCAATGCACAGTGTTAGTTGAGTGTATCATAGCACGTCAAGAACTAACAGAAGTTGTCATTAGCAATTAGTGTTCTGATTAAATCCTACATTTCAAATCAAACATGCGTGGATATAAAATCAACATAATTTCTCTCACGTAAAGGTCAACATAGCCATTGCTTTTAGAGATTCCTTTGAAGAAAATAATTTCAAATATTTCTAAAAATTCATTTATGTAGAAAACATCTTCAAATTCAACCATCGACAATAAAATTAAAATAATAAACTATTAAGTAAGACTAAATTAAAAATAATTTACTATTTAATTTTAAGGAATCAAGAGGTTTCTATAAAAAGAGGATGTAACATATAGTATGGTCAAACAATATTTTTAATAAAACAAGTTTGATAATGAACTATTGGGACGTTATTCACTTACTTGACGGTTCCCCAAATTTGAAAATATAATCCTTCAAATTTATGTTCTTCTAAATACCTTATGAAATATAATAATAAGGTTTTAAAAGACTTTCTACAAATTTAATAGACTCCCTTCCAACATTAATACCACCAATATCAATTTGAATAATTTAAAATTTTCCCAACATCATAATTTCTATCATAGTTTCTCTATGATACTTAGCCATAATTAATAATTTAAGTGACATTTGATTCTTTATTGGACCTTTTAACAAACAACCGTATGCATTAGTTTCCAATTCATTCAACTAAACTTTTTAACCTTCAACCCCTTTCCCAACAAGTCCCCAAATATTCATACTTAAATCCATCCTGCTTTTCCAATCAAATTTCCTTTCAAGAATCAATTTAAGCTCGATTAAAATTCAACCCATTCTCATCTTCATCAAGTAATCGTAACAATTTTAGTGAAATTATCTATCAAACATGCTCTCTATGTTTAAATTTTAGCTTGCTCAATCTTATTAATTTCTCCCATATGTCACGCACAGCAACTAAAAAAAAAAAAGAAGCAATAATCAACTCATAATTTCAACACACAACACAAAAGCAATCAACACTAAAGTGTAGCAGAGGAAGAATGAGAAAAATAAAATTCCTTCCAACACCAATAAACAACATAAATAAGGGAGCGGAAAGAAAATTTTGCAAGTCAATAATATATTGCCATATGTACGAATGGAAACCCAAAAGAGAAACGAGCAAAGCTAGATCGAGGGAGAAAGAGGAGAGAAAGAAACTGATGCACCCCATAGCCACCAAAATGGCGGAGACCGCAGTAGAAGCACAAACAGAGGAGGAGACGTGAAGGATAGAGGAAAGGCAAGGATTTCTCATCTTCGACGACTCAAATTCCCACACGCACCGTTGAACTTGTGCGACAGCCAAAATAAGGGAGGAGAGGAGAAAATAAACCAAGCCTCACCACTTCCAGTTGCGGAATGACAACAATGAAGGAAGAAGCAGACCGACGACTTGGAGGGAGCAAGTCGATGGTGAAGGACTCAAAGGAGCTCATTGTCGGTGGAGAGAAGGAAAAAAATATGATGCTTATGGTGCTCTATTCTTCGCATAAGAAGAGGGGAAAAAAATTTGTACCGAGACTAATTGCGAAAATTATAAGAAAGACCCCCAACTTTTTTCCTTTTTTTATACGAAAGACAAGAGTACTTTTGTAATTTTATCATTATTAAAAAAATAAAATTAACTTATTACTCAAGAGAATTTGAACTTTGGTCCAGGATATTAGAATAAGTTATAATAAACCACCACCCTTTCCTATAAAATTGATTTAAATAAAATATGAATTAAGAGAATAATTTATTTAAAAATTTAGGATCATTATAGGTCATTAAGTAGTGGAGCATGTATAGAGGATGGTGATTAAGAAGGGAAGCTTCATAAGTTATTAAGCTCTAAAAACTTGTAAATGTTATTCTTTACCTAACTAGACTCGGCGGTAAGTCCACATCAGAAAAACCTAGAAGTTACGATTCCTTGCATTGGCATGTCGTAATTTCTTGTGAAAAAATGTCTATTTATAACGCAGAAGACTATCTGGCCATTGATCGTAAATACTAGCTATCTTTGACATCAAGGTGGGTTTGCAAACTTAAAAGTCTTGTCGTAGTCTCGCCGTTTGAAGGCATTACCCTAAACAAATTTTTTAAAAAAAACTTCAATTAAAGACTTAAAAAAATATTTAATTTTAAGTGAGCTTAAAAATATTTTAAAATTTTATTTTCATTCAAGAGAAAAAATTAAAAAAATTTTTAGTTAAAACACCATTTACATATTATACAAAATCACTAATTATTAATTTTTTACTTTATTTATTAATTTACAAATTTAAGTTGCAGATTATTTGAATTAGCATGTTAATAATTATATAAAATTTATAATATCAATTTTTTAATTATAAACAATAATATTAATTATTAAATTACTAACTCCACTGGTTAATGTATTAATATCTTTAACAAATTTTTGATAGATCTTGTAATTTATTAATATTAATTGTGAATTATTAATAGGTTTTATAATTTATAATTAATATTAATAAATTGATAAATAAAGTTAGTAAATAAATAATTAATGTTATTGATTATTTAAGAAATAAATATAATTAATAAATAATATTAATAAATTAATAAATATAATAAAAAATTAATAATCAATGATTCTTCATAAATGTATTTTAGTTTTGATCGAAATCATTTTTGAAATTATTTCTCTTTTCAAGTGCCTAACCCCAATTTTCTATCTTCTCTCGTTTCCTTCCCAGCACTTTGTCTCCTTGCTGCTCGTTCAGGAACCTGGAATTGACAGTAACAAAACACCACAAGAGGAAACGTCGAAACGACGAAATTAGAAAAAGGAGAGACACAGCCCCTTGCGATTCTACGCACTCAGCTGATTTTGTTAATTCTCTCCCTTCTTTTTGTGGATGAAAATTCCAATTACTGTGAGAATTTGGAAGCAATAGTTGATCTACGTGATATATGGTTACACGATATTGAATCTCCAATTTTGTGCCATATCTGGAACTTGGAACTCTGTGATGCGGGATTTGGGGTTCTAGGGGTGTTAAGAGTTCAATTTTTGACGATGTTGTCTAATCATTTTCAAAACGGCATCGAAACGGCGAAGCTTGTTTGGTCGCGGATTCCGAACTCGGAAGATTTGCAGTACCTCGATGATGCCGTTGGCCTCTTGAAGAAGAGCGATGGAAGCGGCGTTGAGAGTCTTGACTACGAAGTCATAGAGAATTGTGCTTACCGAGAAGAACAGGTTTTCCCTTGGTTATAAATTATGCTTAGATTTATCGGATGTATATTTTTTCTTGGGGGCTTAATTTAACGATTTTGAGCTTGGCTTTGAGATTTTTAGGCGCAAAGAGGGAAGCTATACGTGAGCTACTTACTGGTGGTGAAATGGTTCTTTGCTTTGCTAATCGGCATCGGTACCTTCCTGATTTTCATTCCACTTACATGCGAACGTCGTTTGAATTTCAACGCACATTTCGTTTCACTTTTATCTGCATTAATTCTGATTAAGGATAACCATTTGTCTTTGAAAATTTCCCGTCAAAGTCCTGTACATTTTTTTCATAATAGTGATGCATATAAAGTGTAATTCTTTACTTCCCACATCCTTGAGATTTTTGGATCTGTATCATTTTTGGTAGCCGTTCGGCTGCTGAACTCAACAAGAACGTGAAAATGAATTGGAGGCTGAATTACTTCTCAGCACTTGATCATTTGATGATTGATACGTTTATTCCGTTAATGTTACGTGTCAAGTATTTTTTAAATTCGTTACTCTTCCTCAATTGGCGACACACAAATAGGAAGGCCTATGCTTGAAACTAGCAATTAATATATGTCAGTTCTTCATTGCAGGAAAAAGTAGTCTGCATGAAAAGCTTCGCTCAAAATTGCACTTCATACTTTTTTTATACTAAAGATGAGCTCTTTCATAACTTAATCATTTTTCATCACATTACATTTTTCTCTGGTTTCTGGCAGGTACTGGACTTGCTGCTGTTTTCATTAATATTTCTGTTGAGAACTTTGCTGGCTGGAAGTACTCGTTGACATTTAATATAATTCAAAAATCATATGTGGCTGGTTTCATTGTATATGTCCTCATCAACTTGGTTTTGGTCTATTCCTCTGTATATATTGTCACACAATTTGCACCAGCGGCAGCTGGATCGGGTATTCCTGAAATCAAGGGTTACTTGAATGGTAAGCTCAAGTGTTTCTGGACATGTGATCATTCAGTTTCAACAAGTCTCGTATGTAATGAGAACCGATTGTGATTTATGTGCAGGAATTGATGTTCATGGCATCCTTCTTTTCAGAACCTTGATTGGAAAGGTTTGATGGATTGTAATGTCCTTTCTTTTTTCAGTTAGTATTTTGTGCCTGTCTCTTAATTTCTAGTTTCTTCTTGCTTTTACAGATTTTTGGTAGTGTTGGTTCAGTGGGAGGTGGCCTTGCTTTGGGTAAAGAAGGTCCTCTTGTTCATATTGGTGCATGTATTGCTTCTTTACTTGGACAAGTAAGCATATACAACTAAGTGTTGTATTTTTGTTATCTTAATTTTTAACCTTTCTTTTTTTCATCCTACTGGCTTGAGTGGGTTAAGGAGTCCATTGATGTTAGTATCCATCATACATCAAAGGTTGGGTATTCAGCTATTGAACACATGATATGTTGCATATATTTTTTCAATCCCTGAATGATTGGAGCATGATTTTTTGTTGTTTTGTGGTGCTGTTAATTGTTAGTAAACTAATGCACCCTCTAAAACAGGAGAGAAACTATGGAAGTATTGAAAAGAGAACAGATTTATGGAGACATGATTTTTATATAATTAATGAAACTTCATAAATTTTGACAAAAGTGAAAATTATTCATTGTTACTGTCTCTTTTGTATTTTGTCTTAAGTGACATCATTCATATATCTACTTTTATCCTCACTCAAGAACTAAGTGTCAACTCTTTTTAGTGTCTATAACAAGGTAGGGTTTGTCCAGAATTCCTAAAAAGCTTATAAATGAGTTTATAGTAATTTGGCTTTGAATTTTTGGTATCTGGCTAATATTCATTGTTTTATTATCAAAAGAGAAGTGAACAAAATTGAATAAATATATAACTATATACCTATAAACTATCCGTTCAAAATAGCCGGTCCCAAGCCCGGGTAAAGGAGGAGGGTTGTGTTAGGCCATCAACAGCCAATGTAAAACTTTGTTGAATCTATCATGAACATGGACAATAAACGTTATAATGTTAATGCTAGGTCGTTGCCTGTAAGTAACGCGCTGCATGGCTCGAGTACAGTGATAAGTGAGTTAGAGCCGCTGCGTCGGCGCCCGGATGTAGTGTTAAATGAGCAAGGGCTACCGCGTCATTCTGGACGCACGCGGCTAAAGAAGTTAGTCCATGAGAACAAAATTAAATTTGGTACTTGGAATGTTGGGACATTGAATTGTAAATCTGTAGAGGTTGTCGGGGTTATGATTCAAAGGAAAATCAATATCCTTTGCCTGCAAGAAACAAAATGGTGTGGAGAAGAAGCTAAGGATATTCAAGGTTTCAAACTTTGGTATACAGGAAAAGTAAGTGCACGCAATGAAGTAGGCATCATTATAGATAAGGAGTGGAAGAAGAACGTTGTAGAAGTTAGCAGAATTGGAGATAGAATTATTTCCTTAAAAATGATAATTGGACGTGAGATTGTTAATATTGTTAGCGCTTATGCGTCGCAAGTCGGGACAGAAGCCAGTCTTAAGTAATTATTTTGAGAGGATCTGGAGGGGTTGATTCGACACATACCACAGAGTGAAAAGATTTTTATTGGAGGAGACTTTAATGGGCATGTCGGGAGGGAAGCTGGTCAGTATGCGAGGGTGCGTGGTGGTTTTGGTTTTGGAGAGCTAAACAATGAAGGACAAACTCTTCTTGATTTCTCATTGGCGTATGATTTTAAGATTGCCAACACTTGTTTCAAGAAGAGAGATGAGCATCTCATCACTTACAAAAGTGGAGCCTCAAGGTCACAGATTGATTTTCTTTTGGTTAGGAACACAGATAGAAGACTTTGTAAAAATTGCAAGGTGATCCACGGAGATGCTGTAACGACACAACATAGGGTCCTAGTCTTTGATGTATGTATTATGAGTAAAATCCAAAAACGTCGACAAGTAGTAGCACCAAGGATTAGGTGGTGGCAATTAAAAGGTGAGAAACAAGATATTTTCAAGCGAAATCTTTTGAATAAAGGAATTTGGGAATCTCAGGGAAATGCTAACATCATGTGGGAGGATATAGTTAAAAAGATACGGGAGGTTACAAAAGTAGTTTTGGGAGAATCAAAAGGTTTTGGTCCGAGAGATAAGGAGTCTTGGTGGTGGAATAATAGTGTACAGGACAAAATCAAGTATAAGAACTGTTTTCAAGCCATACATTTGTGTAACAATGAGGAAAATTGGAAGAGGTACCGTATGGCTAAGAAGGAAACTAAGAGAGCTGTGGGTGAAGCTCGTTCTAAAGCTTTTGAAGAATTTTATAAGAGCCTTGAGACGAAGGAAGGAAAGCGAAATATTTATAAGATTGCCAAGAGTAGGGAAAGAAAATCAAGAGATCTAGAACAGGTAAGGTGTATTAAGGATGAAGAGGGAAGAACTTTAGTTACAGATGATGAAATTAAAAATAGATGGGAGACTTACTTTTCTAAACTTTTCAATGATGGAGAGGGTTCATCTAGTAACTTGGAGGATTTAGTAACTGGTAAGGAGAACAAAATTTGTCATTCTATCGAATAATACATGATAAGGAGGTAAAGGAAGCTCTTAAGAAAATGGCAAATGGTAGAGCCAACGGACCTGATTGTATATCTATCGAAGAGTGGAAATGTTTAGGTGAAGAAGGGGTGAGATGGTTAACTAAGTTATTTAATGTGATTTTACAGTCCAAGAAAATGCCTGATGAATTGAGGAGAAGTACATTAATTCCTATTTATAAAAATAAAAGAGATATTCAGAATTGTACTAACTATAGAGGGATTAAGCTCATGAGCCACACAATGAAATTGTGGGAGAAAGTAATTGAGCACTGGTTGAGATTGGAGACAAGTATTTCTGAAAATCAGTTTGGTTTTATGCCAGGTAGATCAACTACAGAGGCGATTTATCTACCAAGGGGATTAATGAAAAAGTATCGTTGTAAAGATAAAGATCTACACATGGTTTTTATGGATTTGGAAAAAGCTTATGACCGTATACCAAGAGAAGTGCTTTGGAAAGCGTTAGAAAAAAAGGGAGTACGGATTGCTTATATTAAAGCCATACAAGATATGTACGAGGGGGTAAAAACTAGTATAAGAACGCTTAGTGGTCAAACAAAGGATTTTCCTATAAAGATTAGATTACATCAGGGATCATCTCTGAGTCCTTATTTGTTCAACTTGATCTTAAATGTTTTGACGGAATATATTCAAGGGGAAATTCTGAAATGTATGCTCTTCGCGGATGATATAGTTCTTATAGCAGATACAAGAGAAGAGGTTAATTGCAAACTTGAGCTATGGAGGAGGACATTGGAGTCGAAAGGTTTTCGTCTGAGTAAAAGTAAGATGAAATAGTTATATTGTAAATTTGGTAAAGGACTATTCGACAATAATTTGGAAGTGAAATTGGGAGATCAAATTATACCTCAAGTGGAAAAGTTTAGATATTTGGGAGCCATTATTCAAAATGATGGCGAAATCAGTGTAGATATTTCACATAGAATTCAAGTTGGGTGGTTTAATTGGAGAAAAACTAAAGGAGTTATTTGCGACTGTAAGGTGCCTAATAAACTTAAAGGAAAGTTTTATCGCACTGCTATCAGACCGGCAATGTTATATAGTAGTGAATGTTGGGCTCTAACGGGAGAGCAAGAGCATAAAGTTGGAGTAGCAGAGATGAGAATGTTACGATGGATGTGCGGATATACACGTAAGGATAAAATTCGAAATGAGCACGTACACGAAAAAGTGAGGGTGGCACCTACTGAGGAAAAAATGGTAGAAAATCGGTTGAGATGGTTTGGGCATATACAAAGAAGACCAAGGGAGGCACCAGTGAGAAGAGTGGAACATATAACTTTGAGTCCGATTAAGAGAGGTAGAGGAAGGCCTAAGAGAACACTTTTGGAAGTTATTGAACGCGATCTGTTAATTAATAATATTCCTAAAAGCTTGATAAATGATAGAGCACAATGGCGTCTTGCAATCCATGTAGCCGACCCCACCTAGTGAGACAAAGGCTTGTTGTTGTTGTTGTTGTTGTTGTTGTTGTATTGGTTTTTGAAGCTAAATGTTAGATGGAGTATATATGTCATTTTTTAAAAAAAAAATCAGTTAATCAAAGCTATTCAATTGTAGCTATAAGCCTATAAGAATAAGCTAATAAGAATAAATATTACTCAATACAATAATTTCAGATAATCAAATATGGTGAATTTTCCGTTTGTGTTTTTGGCTTCCTTTCTTCCCTTCTTGGTTGCTCATAAGATGCATATGAACTGTATTGTCTACTTCCACTTTTAGTCTCTTGTTACACCGGAATGCAACTATACCAGTTTCATTCTATTGTCTCTTGAGCAGTCAGGGTGCATGGCTGTACTGTCATGGCCCATGGCTGCATTTATCGTCAATTTTAGTAAAACACACTAAAAAATTGGGGTACTGAGGTCTGTGCTGTTTGCATGTAGATATTTCGATAAAGCATCCACACTCTGATGTGAGCTGCTGTATTAAAATCCTTTATCCATCATCATGAAGGACTCGTAACTTGTGAAGATGAACTTCCAATGATATGTATGTACATTTTTGCCTACATGCAACCAATTGAAATCATCTTTTGATGTCATGTCTTGAGCAGGGTGGATCCACCAAATATCATCTAAGTTCAAGGTGGTTTCAAGTATTCAAAAGTGATCGAGACCGCCGTGATCTTGTAACTTTCTTGTTCCTTTTAGTCTATACATCAGCAATAATAACCGAGTAAAGCACAGAATGCACATTTTTTGGGTTCTATGTTTTACCTCTTTTGAGCACTCTTTATTAATCCTGCTCCAATCTCTTAAAAAAGGACAAGGACAAGGACAAAGAAAGTTCTCATTTCCATTTTTTAAATTTTTGAAAAGGTAACCTGTGGGTGTGCAGCTGGAGTTGCAGCTGCATTTAGAGCTCCAGTTGGTGGTGTATTGTTTGCATTGGAAGAGGTTACATCTTGGTAGGGATTTAATATGTTCGCACAACTGTATTTTCTGAGAGCATGTTCTGTAGAGATAGTGTATCTGTATTATTACATATTTAACATTTGTGGATTTATGCATACTTCATAGGTCGTGTTTGTACAAATATTTTCTCTTTGGAAGAAGATATTGAGTTAATATATGCATTTGCATGTGTTAGAATTTTATTGGTCATTTTGTGCATTAGTTGGTTTCTTGTGCTCTTGTAGGTGGAGGAGTCAACTGATGTGGCGGGTCTTCTTCACATCTGCTATTGTGGCTGTTGTGGTGCGTACTGCAATGGGGTGGTGTAAGAATGAGAGGTGTGGACATTTTGGCTCAGGTGGATTCATAATATGGGATGTATCAGAGTTAAGATCTATGCTTTGTCCTTCTTTACTGTCAATTCAGTATTTAAGATTTTGCCTTTTTCTTTACACCCTTGACTGATTTTATTTTTCTAGTGGTCAAGAGGATTATTCCTTTGTGGAGTTATTACCAATGGCTATTATTGGGGTTATTGGAGGTTTGCTAGGTAATTTTGTATGCCTTGATTTTGTGCTGAATCTTATATTGAACTTCAGTTGGTTGATTTACTCAGTGCCAATGATCTGCAGGAGCCTTGTTTAACCAGCTTACTCTTTATATTACCTCTTGGCGCAGAAATTATCTGCACAAAAAGGGGATCCGTGTCAAGGTATACTGTTAAATTCTGATTGATTGTAATGTTGCCATCTGCCCCTTCTTCAATATGGATAAAATAAAAGGAAGAGAGAGAAAAAGAGGGAGAAAAAGAAGTAAAGGGAATGAAAGTGGTTATTTTAATATGTTATTATTTATTCTACAAGTAGCACAGTTTCTCTCACAATTGATTTCTTACCTTTTTCCCGTTACATTTTTCTTATGTACAGATTGTTGAAGCATGCCTTGTCTCAGTGTTAACATCAGTTATTTCATTTTGCTTACCGCTTCTCAGAAAATGTAGTCCTTGCCCTGAATCTGATCCTGATTGTCCTCGGCCTCCTGGAATGTATGGGAATTATGTCAATGTAAGACCAGTTGGATCCCTTCCCTTGATTGTTTTGATTGGTTCTATATAATTTTATGATGTGCTTGGTTTTTTTAATAGTAAGTTTCCTTTCTAAACTTGTATTTATGATGAGTTTTGATTACGTACTTTAAACTAAGATGATGTAAAATGTAGAATTAAATGGTATACTTGTTATTCATAGTCGTAAGAAACCAACTATCCTAAATTCTTAACCATTAGATATAGTGTTAGGCTTTATCTCTTGGAACACCCACTTATGTGAAAGCCCTTCAGTTTGAAGCATACAAGCATTTTTTCCTGAAAGCCAATTTGCATTTCAAGTTGTTCATATCCTATATTAGAAAATATTCTCTGTTCTCTTTATCTAATTCTTCTCTTTGCAACAACCTTCAACCAAATATTGTATGTGATGTTAGAGAGCATGCTCAGGCTAGTTGCCTGAGGATACTCCAATAACGAATTCAGCTTCTTTTCTTGGAGCAGCAAAATGGAAAAGGAATATCTTAGAGCCAGTGCACGATCTCCTCACTTTCCCACTTAGGAAGGAGGGGAAGAATCAACCAAGAAAGAAAATCAAATAATGAAAAAGCATGATGATAAAAAAATAGCAGCATTCACTCCCAATTTGAAGATGAAAAATAAATTATGTACTAAAAATTAGTAAATAACAATGGTGTAAATAATACTCCCTCCATTCCCAATTATAAGACATTTTTAGACATAATCACATATACCAGTAAAGGTCATTGAATACACTTTATAACTTCATTTTTTCAAAACAAAAATGTAAGCTTCCAAAAATACCTTTTATTTAATACTCCATTTATGAAAAAATATTAAAGAGTGAATATAATGGAAAAAGGTAATATTGGAAAAGCATCATTAGTGAAAACTTTATTTTTGTCAAAGTATCTAATATTTTATAACATCGAATCTCCCCCAAAAGTGTCTAATAATTTGAGATGGAAGGGTATCAATAGGAGTTGTTTGGTTATATTTCATTTGAATTTAATTGGTCCTTGTGTATTCAGTTATATTTTGTTCTTGTTGCAGTTCTTTTGTGGCAAAGAAAAGGAATACAATGATCTTGCTACTATTTTCTTTAATACGCAGGTTTGAAATGAATATCTAGAGACCTTTGTTACTTATTATTCATTTATAGTTCCTTTAATATGTTGATTTACTTTTCTATTGTTTCAGGATGATGCCATAAGGAACTTGTTCAGCGCAAAAACGATACATGAGTTCAGTGCCCAAAGCTTATTAACCTTTTTGGTACTGCATGCTTTACTTGAATTTTTTGTACATTGGATTTTTCACCTGTAATGTTTCTTCATATTGTAGTTAAATTAAACTGTTTTGTGGTAGTTACTCTCATTGGAGTCATGTCTGAGTTTTAGGTAAATATTTGGCTAGAATATAGATATCAACTCTCAAATTTTGCCCTTAGTTTGTAAGTTGGAAGCTTCAAATGATATAATATATGTTCCACTACTCACAACCCTTCCCTTTTATTTGCAAATTGCAATATATAAATAAATGCATTAACTAACTAAACTTATGTTTCCCATCTTGCTTGGAACATATTTGTCCACAAAGAAGATAAAATGTTGCGTTTGGGGTGGAGGGCTTGGGGGGGAGGGAAGAAGGTTGAAATCAAGACAAAAAAATTAAGTATAGTTGGAGTTATATTTTTCTAAATTGCCTGACTGCACTTTCTGATGATACTAATATCACGAATGGAGCAATTTTGTTTCATTTTTCAAGGGAGCATGTTATCTTGCAAGACATGAATAAATATGCAGGCCTTGTTGACCAAGTTTCTGACCAAGACTTCCAATAGATGCTTTATCTTTATGTTTTTGTATGATATAGGGAGTAAGAACTTGTGAGTTTTGACTCTTCATTTTCCCCCTATTTTGATCATTTTCTCCATCATGTGGCAGGTTATGTTTTATACTTTAGCTGTGGTGACATTTGGTACTGCTGTTCCTGCTGGTCAGTTTGTTCCTGGAATCATGATAGGTTCAACATATGGGCGTCTAGTTGGCATGTTTGTTGTAAGATATTACAGAAAGCTCAACATTGAAGAGGGAACGTGAGTGTATTTCTTATTTGCTATTCTTTGAAATCATGATTAACTATATCTTTTTCCATCATACATATACAGGCATGTAGGTTTGTTCATAGAATCCATTGTTAATCAACTGATGAATCCGATGAATCCTCTGTATTATCATGCTCTCTGAGTTCGGTTTGGAAGAGGCTTTATTCTCCTATTCTGAACTCTGTTCTGAACGAAATTCTGGAGAAAACTTCACGGAAATGCTTAGAGTTCTTTGCTATCAATTCTCCTACCAAAGCACACGAGATGTGTGTGACTGCGCAGCACCACATGAGAGGGTTTTTAAGAAAATGGCTATTTTGTATTCCTAATCTTTGTAACAGTGCTTGACAGTTCAACAAATCAAGGGCCTCTTGCTAAGAATTTTATGTCCTTATGCAAAACAGCCCTGGAGGAGTTGGGGAGATATTTTAACAAGAGACCTCAGAAGCTAAGAAATTGTTTTTATGCTAGTCAGTGTTGCTAATGGGAAAAAAAATTGGTGCTGCAGTTGACCATTCAAGCATCTCTAGTATGAACTAGCCTATGCTTTGAGGTTTATGCTCTTTTATGAGGAGAAATAGAAGCATGGAGGTTTCAGGAAACCATTGGGATGACTTTTCTTATGATTGTATGTTCTGGATGTCTTGGATTTAGTGTCAGTTGATGTTTAAACAAGCAGAATGCTACCTGTCAAAAATATTTCCCTTGTACTTCTGCTATTTATACTTTTATGTGAAAAATGCAAATAACCTTTGGTTGTTGATACCTCTACTTTTTAGAATGATGTGCTCCATTACTAAACCTTTTATCATCCCTGAAATGTACATGTGATACTTGTCCCCAGGTATGCTCTGCTGGGAGCTGCATCTTTTCTTGGAGGTTCGATGCGGATGACAGTGTCTCTATGTGTCATTATGGTTGAAATCACAAATAACTTAAAACTTTTACCCCTTATCATGCTTGTTCTTCTTATATCAAAGGTATGTGCGTGAAAATTTACTTCATGACCAAAAGTCAGAATGTCATTTTGAATACATTAAATTTGTGACACTACAGGCTGTTGGTGATGCTTTTAATGAGGGTCTCTATGAAGAGCAGGCACGACTGAGGGGTATTCCATTACTGGAACCAAGGCCCAAATATGTGATGCGGAACATGACAGCAAGGGAGGCATGTGGCAGTGGAATGGTGATTATGATTTCTGTTAAGAAATTGCTAATTTATTGTTAGCTGGTGTTAAATGTCAACTAGTCAAAGTTTTTTGGCTGTTAGTGTTGCCGACCATGAAACCATTTAAACATGGAAAATATTTTTGGACCACCACAATTTGAATGCCTAATTGAAATATGGGTCCATTCCATATCATTCAAACATCACCAGCTTGTAAAGTTACAGGAGGGGGTTATTATCAAGGAAAACTGAGATATGTGTATTGTTTTAGTTTTGGGGCCATGGGAGTGTAAAGAAGAGGGAGAAAGAAAAGTTTTTTGTTTGGCCTCTTCTGTATGCATTTCTTTCAACAGCTGTCACTGTGCTGTCACATCAAGAAAAGGTGCTGCTCAACAAAATGCCACCTATCTTCATGTAACAATTAAATTATATTATTGAATGCCCAACATTTATGAAATACGACCTCCCCCCCTAATTGGAATATGCTCTGCACACTTGCTTTTTTTTTTTTTGCAACAGATTGTAATATCGACTGTACATTGCAGGTGGTCTCCTTCCCCCGTGTTGTTAAGGTTGCAGATGTAGTTTCTATTCTTCGGAGCAACAAACACAATGGTTTTCCTGTATGTTTCTAGCTCATATATGATCTATGTTTTTTCATTTAATAATTTAATGCCTTCCATTTTCTAAATTTTTCAATATTTACTATGCACAGGTTATTGATCACACAAGAAGTGGAGAACCACTTTTATTGGATTAGTACTTCGAAGGTGAGGATGTTTCATTATCCTGCATCTGTCTTTATTTATTTGGTTTTGTAGGCAAAAGCTTGCATTGCTGGAAACCTTAAGTTTCCGTAATCTGTCTCTTTGTGCAGTCATTTATTGGTAATTCTGCAAACAAAAGTTGATTTCCAGTATAGTCCTTTACCCTCTGATCCCAGAGGTGAAGCAAGGCCAATAAGGTAAAGCTTCATGGAGCTTTTTAGATTTGTCCTTTTCTTCTCTATTCTCATGGCTTTTTTGAACTTCCAGGCATGACTTTGGCGAATTTGCAAAGCCTGTTTCTAGTAAGGGAATATCTATAGATGATATATTTTTAAGTTCAGATGACTTGGAAATGTACATAGATCTTGCCCCTTTTTTGAATCCATCGCCATACATTGTGCCTGAAGATATGTCGTTGACAAAGGTGTATTTTTTTTCATCCTTTCCTTGAAAACTCTTTCATTTACATTATCCTTTTATGTCAAATAATTATTATATTTTGCTGATGTTGCAGGTTTACAATCTTTTCCGCCAATTAGGGTTGAGGCATTTATTGTTGTTCCACGTCCATCTCGTGTACTTGGCTTGATAACCAGAAAAGACTTGTTGATTGAGGTAATCTTCTCAGCGGCTGTTGATTTTTTATTTTTTGCCATAGCGGCTATTGAATTTTAAGTTTGTTGGAACTTCAGAATATTTAATATTTTCTTACTATGTAATTAATGTTTGACCAGGACGCTGAAACTGTGAATGCGGTAGAGCTCCAATCAACTAGAGTAAGGTCTCTGATGCTTCACTTATGTTACATCTATTTTAGTGAAAGTGAATTCAAGTAATTATGCTAAGCAACGATTCTAACGCAATTTCAGTTTTTGGTGGTTGTGGATTGCCATGCCATGGAATTATGTTTTGGTGCCCTCTTTGCAATTGTTGCTCTGATATTTTGTAGGGTCATGTAATTTTCTGTCAAGTTTTGTGCTTCATTGGAACCTGTCTTTTCTCCAAGGTTCAGTTACCTAATGAACAATGATTTTCTTTCCAAAATAGCGCGTTAGAGCCTAAATAGGAAATGTGTATTGGTTGAATAGGACCGGGTAGGCTTTTAATGACTGTGGCTTGTGTCATTGTGAATTCCCAGTGTATTTGCTGCTGCAATTCTCTCTTCTAAGACGGGATTATCATTAAATCCTTTAGTGGGTATCTAGTTGCAATAAATTGACTTTTGAATATTCTGTTTACGATTTTTTTTTCCATTACAGAATGCAGAATCGTGATAAAAAATTGATGACCAGGAATGCAGATGCTGAGCGGCCTTTGTTAAATGGCCTACTGGTTCAGGATCAAATTTCTGGCTAGTGCAGCCTGTAGATTAGGCCTTTCTACATTCAATTTTATTTCAAGTTCATTCTTCATTAATATTTTTTTTAAATTCATGTTTAAATATGATAGAGGCCCCCCATGGTTGGTCTGGATTACTTTTTAGGGGGAGGGATTGCAAACAATGCCCTATAATTTTGTATATTAATTCACTAGGCATGTGGTTTAGGAATTTGTTAATAGATTATGGATAAGATGAGGTAACCAGCATTTAGCATTGGAATGGGAATGTGTGAATATTCTTTTCAATCATGGTGGCGTATTTATTGTTGAGATTTACATTTTCTTAAATTAGTGGCAAGCTCAAAGTTACATTATGATGATTGATGGGTTCGTATATCCTTGTTCAAATTTTGTTACATCATTAAATTCTTTTTCATTAGATGCTTGTTTGCATTGTATAGGTGGCTTTGGAAGGGATGCAGGTATTATGAAAATCGACTTAGAATAGAGGCGAAATGAATGTTTACATGCTTAACTAACTGGTTTTCATTTTTTTCCCCGGTCTATTTCAGCGATATAAATTAGAAAACCTACTCTTGTACTAGCTTTTACTAGCATATCACGTTCGCATTGTTCATTTCTGTTAAAAAAAAATATAGTATAAGGGACTGCGGCCTCTGTTGTGGATTTTTTGCAGAATCTTAAAAATATAAAGTCGCAGGAAGCCAACGAAAATTCAAATGTCCCAAGTTTTAGATAATTTCATTCAATTTCTCGACCATATTCATCAACTTCAGTAAGTGGAAAGAGAGTGAGTTCATGCCACATAGGCATTTAGCTTTGTCTTATTGGTTCATTCATAAAATAGGCTTGAACTTGTATATAATTAGATCTTATAAAATTTGTTTCCTATTGTATCAAAAAGAAAAAAGTGTCTCCTTTCTCATTTTGCCTTTCTAGATTTTTACTGTGACAAGGGAGAATCTACGCATTTCAAAATTATATTCCTTTTTTCCCCCAAAATTTCCAAGTCCAATTTTAAACAAGTAATATTACGAGCCTTTTTGCTACCTCATTACTTATGGAGGCCGATGGGAGGAGAATCTATGAACTTATCATCGTGCTTTTTGTTTGTAAGGATTTTATGTTTCTATATCAAAGTTTATCCACCAATTCATTTTCTTATTCCCCTCTTTTTACAGGCAAAAAAACTCTGCATCATCCATCATGCCTTTATTTTCTTTATTTGAATATATCTGACATATATTGGGTATTGACACAGGCAAGATGATTGACTCAAGTTGGAAGGATGAAATTATAGCGTAGAGAAATATATAATGACTCTTCATTTTATTTCAGATTGAAAACCTTCTCTTTCATATATATCTATATATATACACCTGTTTTTTCTATGGATAATGACCTTCATGTGCATGCCCATAATCTTGTTAAGCAAAAAGGTTTACAAACATGCCCCTAATGATCTCGGCAAATGATCCAGACATTGACCCTTTGGAGAAGCTTTGCCTGACCATTTCCAACAAATTACAATGAACTTAATGATACATTTTATCATCTAAAACACTCATTCTCAATGGATTTTTATTAAGCATGACTAACTGGTTACAAAAGCACATGCTCATTGAGCATACCCATCAAGAAAGATCGGCAATATTTAAGGACAAGCAAAGAGCAATGCAATGGACAAGCCCAGAAACGCAAAACGTTCCTTGAAAGCAAACAAACACCATATTGAAGCAGCTTGATTAGGAGAAGGTGCTGGCTCGTTGTTTGGAACTGAAACTGTGGGAGAGGCCAAAGCCGAAGGAGTAGGAGCTTCTGAAGTTGCAGAGACCTTGGGGACGTTGATGTCAACCTTCTGACCAGATTGGCAGTGACCAGGGACGCCACAGAAGAAGAAGTGGTGGCCGTGATTCTGTATCACTATGGAATCCTTCCCTGTGCTGAAGGTCGCCAACGGTGACGAAGCATTGCATGACTTGTACATCTCATGCGTCACTCTCATCACATTATGGAATTGCGAGTTGTATTCGAAAACTGATGATGACATATAGCCACGACATTAATTACACGTCTTGTTTTTGCTCTCATTAATGATCCATGTTCATGTATAATGGAGTTAAATATTACTGCGAAATAAGTGAGGGGGAGGAAGAGAGATGCAAGTTTTTCTGATT
>NW_026555956.1:0-45409 GCF_029017545.1 Prosopis cineraria | reverse complement strand
GGGCTTATGGGGTACTACTTTGATAATAGTGCAAATATGTTTTCTATTTATTTAAAAACAATATTTTTATGGAAACAAGATTGTTTGCATGTATTATAATCATAAAGAAAGAAGTTGCACTTGAGGAAGGTAATAGGTTAGGCACCTTAGATAGGCTAGGAACTGTTTAAGGGAGTATTATAAATTTTATACTACCTTAAAGTATTGAAGTGGTCAATACTCGGGAAAGTAGATAAGAGTAAAGGCATGATCTCGGTGGAAGCTCACTAATAAGGAGGTGTGGACTTGTGATATTCTATGACACACTGCCAAGTACTCAGTCTTGCCTTACATATTATAGGCTCAGTGCACTAAAAGGGTTTGTGTATTGAGTGTTTGACACCTCTCAATAGGGGAGGAAATCCAAACATATAAGTTTTAGGTTGAGTACCCAGGCCAAGGTATCCCTCACAGAAGAGTAAGTCGAGCTGGCTTTAGGAGGGGAGTTAGCTTTCGACTGCTTAGGGTTCACGTTTTGTGCCTTAGAATTATGCCTTAGATTACATTGTTGTGCCTGTGGATGTACAAGTGGGTATAAGGTTTAGTTGCTAGTTAAAGAGTGCCAAGGGGCATTCCTGTTGGTCAGAAAAGGCCATGCCGACCTATATCATGCATTCATGCATTTTAAATGGCTAAATTATATACTATGTTAAATCTATTATTCGTTCATTTAATTATGATATACTTTGTAATAATCAATACAGAGATTCTCTGTTACTAAAACCATGGTTATCTCACCCCTTTCTTTACAATATTTGTAGGTCCAGGCAAAAGAATTCAGTGGTGGATGGGGAAAGAAAACAAGTTAGGGGTTTGCTTGTGATTTGTGAAGAACATCAGCCCTTTTGCTATTGAGCAAGTACATTGTAATGTATTTAGGATTAGGGTGTAATAGAATGTGATTATATATGTGTCTATGAATATGTGTGGGATTATATGGCTTTATATGAATTTTGTCTGCTTGTAGACTTATGGACTGGGAAAACTTGTTATGGTGTGTGGTTTTGATGGATTTATTTGGTAGACAAGTTTTGACTACAAGCAAATATTTATTTTGGTATATATGTCATTGTACAAGCAAATACAAAGTGGTTGCATTACAAATGGTGTGTTATAAGCAAACATTACACATTGGATAGAGAAGTAAGGTGTGTGGCCCAATGGGATCTCTAAGCTAAGTGAAAATGTGTATCATATGTATTGATATGTGTACATGGTATTTAGAAATGGTTTTTGGCTACTCTTGTGCGATTTGTAAATTTTAAAGACTTAGGGTCCATTTTGAGAAATGGCACTCGGGTGATCAAATTTTGATATAAGGGGTTTTTCCATCATTTTAAATGTTCTTGTCAAGTACTCCTAGTCCTATTTATGTGTCCAAAGTGTTTTCATAGGTTTGTGCAATTAGGATGAGATTTGGACAATTTTGAAATGGTTTTTATTAAAAAACTGCACTTTGCATCTGGGTATCCAAATTTCAATCTGATCATGGATGATTTCTTGAAATTTTGGTTACAAGTAAAAAATTTATAATCTTCATGTGGCCTTTAGAATCACCTGATCAGATGCAAATGAAAAAATCAGAATGCTCCAGTTTGGTTCGAATGTGCTATCATGACAGCAAAAATGTCTAAATTTATAACATGTCCAAATTTAAATCCGACTGTTGGATATTTCTAAAATTTGATACACTTGTATTACTCTTTACTCTTTGAGTGTATGTGGGGACTCTAGAATCACTCTGATCAAAGGTCGAATGATAAAATGGTGCCTCTGAAAGTTGGTCTGAATGTGCTGTCATAACAACAAAATGACAAACTTGTAATGGTGTCCAAATTTTAATCCAATCGTGGATCTTTTGAAATTTAGTGCACTACTAGTAATCATTAAAAAATGAAGTGTAAGCTTTAAAATCACTTTATTAATGGTCGAATGGTAGAACAACGCCTTCCAAAAGTTGGCTTAAGAGGGCTGTCATGCAAAAATTTAATATTATCATGACAGCATCTTTTATCTCACTTTCGCCTAGCTTGCTTCCGTGCTATAGAAAAAACCTATAATTTTTCTAATGGTTTAAAATTTTTTTTTTGATGGTGTATTTGTTTAGTGATTTAAATAATTTGTTTCCTAAGTTAGTTTTAGGATCAACTCCTTAACCACACTAATTTATTTGAATTTTTTTTTGGATAACACTGGGGCAAGTGTTACAAATATTGTCTATACCAATTACACTTCTTTCACTCAATTCAACCTAACACAAAGTATATCTACAATTTTTCCCATATAATGCCTCATATAGTGCCATTTGGATACTCGAATGAAAGCTATTACTATAAGCAAATTTAGCCAAAAGTAAATGACTATCCCAACTACCTTCTCCTCAAAGGCACAAGATCGAAGCATATCCTCTAGAGTCTGTATCGTGTGGCTCAGTCTGCCTATCAATCTATGGGGATATGAGGTACTAAACGTCAACTCAATGTGCATAGCTTTCTATATCACTCCCTAAAACCTTGAAGCAAACCGGGGATCTTGATGAGACTATGTCTTTAGGCATACTATGCAATCTCAATATCTCTTTCACCTATAATTCAACATACTTTCCCACACCATATGTGGTCTTCATTGGCAGAAGTGAGCCTATTCATTAATCATCTACATTTACCCAGAACAAAGTCATATCTAAAACTGAGTTCTCGATAGACCAGATTACAAAATCTATTGATATACTATCTTACTTGCATTGAGGAATATCTAAAGGTTAAATTATCCTATCAAGTTTTTGGGTTCAATCTTTACTTTTTGATATGTAAGACACCAACTTACAAGCTCAGTAAAATCCCACTTTATACCTTGCCACCACCAATGCTTCTTGATATCATGATACATCTTGGTAACACCAGGATGTATTGCATATCTACTCTAATGAGCTTCTTTCAAAAGTCTTCTTTTGATTCTCTCATCTGCAGGTATATAGATTCTATCTCTATATAAGATGAACCCATCATCACTAAACCAGAAAAGAGTAATACGACCCTTATCAATATCTTCTCAGATGCTTGACAAGAACTTGTCTTTCAACTAAGCTTCTTGTATCTCCTGCCAAAACTCATTGGAAATCACTATTGAGTAAACTATATTCAGAGTATAATCCGATGCCTCAAGTTGTAACTTTATAAGGGATAACGTCAACTGATGCTCCTAAACCATGAAACTAGCCATATGTAGTGACTTTGAACTTAATACATCAACTATGACATTGGCATTTTTTGGATGGTACTTAAACTCAAAATTATAATCCTTCAAGAACTACTTCTATCGCCTTTGACACATGTTAAGCTCTTTCTAATCCACAAGATATTTTAAACTCTTGTGATCACTATGCACATTAAATTCTATACCATAGAGAAAATGTTGCTAAATTTTAAGGACACATACCACAGCTGCTAACTCTAGCGTCAGATAACTTCCCTTATAAGGTTGTAGTTGTCGGGACACATATGCTACTACTCAATCTCCTTACATCAACAAGCATCCTAAGGCTTTTAGACAAGTATCTGTATAATCCTCATAATTCCATTATGGATCAGGAATAATTAACCGGTGCTGAGGTTGACTTCTCCTTAAGCTTAATGAAAGCGGCTTCACACTTGCCATCATAAAGGAAAGGATGATCTTCCTTATCCTTAGAATATATCAATATGTCATCTAAAAACACAATAACAAACCAATCCAAGAAGGGATGAAATATGCAGTTCATATAATCCATGAAAATCCCAGGCACATTCGTCAACTTGAATGGCATCACCAAGAACACAATAGCAATATGCTCTCTTGTCTTTGTGCCATGGGACATGGTGTAACTAATGCAACGCAGTGCATATGATAGCAATTTTGTTGTCAAATGACATATACAAAGTAATGTTCATTTCATAAACTCAAAGATTACATTACCACAGCACTACACTGGTCCTGACTCTTTCTCTTTGCCTTGACACCACTCTGTCCTATAAAAATGTAACTGCGGAGTGAGATAATAATCTCAATAACAGAATAACTCTCTACTATTGACTATCACATGCAACCATGAGCAAGTATAGCATAATATACAGATAATAATCTCAATATCATATCTTTTACACTAAATCATCAGCATATCCATTTGCCTCTTTAATACTTTATTCACTACTTTTCTAACTTATAGCATGATCACTACTAACCGAACCTCCAAATCACCCCCACTTGAAATCATAGGCTCGCCTTAGACTAACATATACTCTTATTTGCTTTGAACTTACCTTTAGTGATAGAATCACCCAGCCAAAGGTGTTCTATCTCATTTTAGACTATGATTGACTCCAACACTACATCACATCGATACTAAAGAGTCTAAATCTCCAACACCATATCTCAATAAGCACTAAGGAGATAATCTCCAACACCGCACCTCAAAAAGTATTAAGAAGATACAATTCTCCAACACCACACGTTGTCAGGTACTAAGGAGAATAATGCCATATAGTCTTACACTACACTCTGCATAGGTTAACTCTCACCTTTATGATCATGCTTTTTAAACCAATCATATGTTCTCAATTACCACCATACATATATATATACACATATATAATACTAACATACAATTTCACGTGTTTGTTTAATCAAAGTTTAGTTTCATGCAATAACCATGCAATACTACAAAACATGCTCAGTTTAAAATCATTTCATGTACTAGATAGCATATTCACACATAGTTACAATAAATAGTCAAATAAAGGAAGTTATTTAGTTACCTTAACTCTTCTATTACAGAAAGGTTACCCATGGATTTTCAATTACTACTATAGCTTTCTACAAACTTCTTCCCACAATTTACTCTCACAATACGCCAATCTACACATGATTGGCATTATTAGTCAATTGATCCAATTGACCAAAAACACTTAATTGTCTATTAAGGCTATAACTAGCCATTCATTCATTTTCACTTAGTCATTCTAGGTTCATTACCACTCAATTACTACTTTACAACACTTCAAACAATCTTATTTCACTTTTCCTCAACTTTCTACCCTAATTTCTCTTTAGCTTTAGAGCAAATAGAGCCTATAGCTTCAAAATTTTATCGTTTAACTCTAAACCAATCATAAAGCTTTATTTTAACTTTCAAGAACCTTTTTATTACTATAGGGTAAGAAACTAACTCCTTAATTTTTTCTAATTCAATTTCTCTATGACTTATATTAAAAAGAAATTATAGTAGAATTGGAGGCAAGAGTCATACGAAGCTTACTCGATAAGTTACTAATTGAAGATCTCTTTTAATGCTCTAGAAACTTTTCCCCTAATAGACCCTTGCTTCCTCTCTTCTCTCTTCACATTTTTATTCTCTTTCCTGTCTACCCTCATTAGTTGATTCAAGACTTATTAATCAAAATTTTATGTCATGTGGCACCTTGTGCCACGGCACATGGCATAGTAAGGAGAATCCTCACTGTACTCATACACTTTATTTTAAGTCACAATCCTTCCACCCTTATCTTCTCATTTAACATCTCAAGGAGTCAAATTATCAAGAAATTATCTAGATTTCTATTCACTAAGTAATTACTAATTCACCCTTGGTTAAATGCTAATTGCAGAATTAGAAAACCAAGATGTTACTTATTGACCCTAGCTTAGTAGAAACACACAACCAAAGGTATTCTTTCCTACTTTGGATTATAGTTTCTCCCTTCACACACACATATGATTGGGGGTTATTGACTTTTAACCACATCCTTATAGGCATTAGGGAGTTGCCAAACTGCCCGAATGTCTCATGGTAATAGTCCTAATATAATGTTGCATCGGATGTCTCATGGGGTCAGCCCGATATAATTTACTGTATCAAATATCCCATGCTGCTAGCCCAAACATATGAATTTATTCACTCACATCACTATACCCCTTACATACACTCAGGGTGAACTCTTACCCACTATGATCATGATTTCAACACAAATAGATCTCTACTTTTCACACATTATAGTATCCATTTCGTTTGAAAGCCATTAGTTATTCAACAAGCATTTCAAAACTACCTTAGCATTAAAACCATGCATATTGCAAAATGATGTACTGAAATCTCGCAAACAATGAAATCATAATTTACACATTTACTTCTACGCAGTTATAATAGTTAATAAGTATAACAAACTATATGGTTACCTCAACCCTTCTATTCTTAAGAAAGGTTATCCATTACACTTTCTCTACTCAAGTTCCTTTCACTTAAATTCACTATTACACACAACAATCTACATATTATAGGCACCCGGAGTCAATTACCACATTGACAAATAGTATTACTTTTAAAAATTAAACACCTAAACACTATCAATTCCCCTTACTTGAGTCCATCTCCACTCTTCTAACCCTACCTATCATCTATTATGACCTAAATACACTTATTCCCAAAATTTGCCTATTTTCTCTTTTCAAATTTGACTAATTTGAGCCTACAGCTTTAAAGCTTAATCATTAAAGCTCAAACCAATCATAAAGTCCTAATTTAACTCCGAAGAGCCTTTTCCAACATATATTATATAATATATGATTGCTCATTTGTTTTTGGTCAAAATGGGTCAACATGCAATCCCCATTATCAATTTTATTTTTGGCCTACCATAATAACACATATAATTCACTTATTATTAACTTATCCCACTTAAATTATAGTATTTTAAAAATTTCAAAAACTTCCAAAAGGTATGTCTAATTCTAAAAAATCAATTTTTTTTTACATACGTGACTTGTTTTTGCACCTTTAACTGGATCATATATTTTGTACCTTTAACTTATCCCAATTACACATTTAATTTTCATCACATAATATTTATTAAATAACTAAAATTATTAGTTAACAAAAAAATAATCACTAAATTAATTAACGTTATTGTTTCATAAGCACATATAAAGAGCATTAGTCAATTAGAAAATTAGGTTAATATGCGATTTGAACCATGAACCATAGATCCGGGGGTGATTTGAACTCTAAACTTTCAAAAAATACATTATGAATCCTAAAAAGTTAAAGTTGAGGCAATTTTTTCCCCACCATTAAATTTGAATAGATGTCTACTAGTTTTTTTTAAAAAAGGCGCCTACTGTGCAATTTTTACCAAAGTCCACTCTCCCTCTCCCTCCTCCCTCATTTGAGAAAAATCGCACATTAGGCCCCATTTTTAAAAAACTAATATACATTTGTTTAAATTTAATGATGGGGTGAAATTGTTTAGAGTTTATGATGTACCTTTTAAAAGTTTAGGATTCAAATAACTCCTAAACCTAGTTCATGGTTTAAATTACATATTAACCTTAGAAAATATAAATAACATTATTTTTTGTATCATGTACAGGTTTCCTCCTAATGAAAGCAATAATGTAGTTATATTCGAGACATGTATTAAATGTGGACACATCTCTTAATAAGAATTCAAACATTGCTATAATATTATTTAAATGGTATAATATCTACATAAAATGAAAATTTTGATAATATTTACATGGGAGATAAATTTAAATCAAAATTTTAATTATATCTAATGACCAAACATTAAAATTTTAACTGATCTAGCTTAAAATTCAGAATTTAAACCTAAAGTTTACTATCATTAACTACATTATGTTGGCAATTCAAAATGAATGAATGAATATATTAACTAATATTACTAACTTATCCTATTAAATTAATAGTTTAACTAAAATTTCAAATATAGAGGAAGGCATGATTAATTGTTGGCAAAATAATTTTACCAAAAATATGTGACTTTGACAATTTTTTTCACCTTAAACTCATTGATATATTTTACATCTTTAACTTGGTTACATATTTACATTTTAAATCCCAAAATTTTTCAATTAAATAATTTTTTTCAGTTTACAAACAATTATCATTAAATTAATTAATACTGTTATTTAATCAGAAATTATAAATAATACTGTTTGAATAAAAAATATGGGAAAATGCTTAGATTTATATATTTAATGTACTTGTTTTTAATTAAATCAAGATATGTGTATTATTTATAAACTATTTGTTGAGAAAACACATTTGCAAGTCCTTATATTTAGTATCAATTTTGAATCAGTTTCTTATAATTTTATTTGTTAAAATTGAACTCCTGAACTTTCACATATTAAGTCCGTTTCTCCCTTCAAGCATTAACATCGTTGAAAAAAGCTTATGTGGAAAGAGAAAAGAAAAAGCCAAACCTGTAGTGGCTTTTCCTCATGACCTCTAAAGCAAACTGAACCCACGGAATCGTTTTTCTTGATTCACCCTCGGAAAACGAGAATGGAACTTGCTATAATCCTCATCATTTGATACACATGGAATACTTTATGCTTTCTTTCCTTCTTTTATAAAGTCTCTGCCTTCTTCGCTGCCCCTTCATCTGAGACTTCAAACATAACTTATTCTTGTCCCACCTATTTCTTCTTTGAAAGTAGCCTTGACAGCTTCTTCCTTCTCCTCCTTCTCCCTCTTCAATGTCTCCTTCATCATCTGCAGTCGTCCTCACCGACAGGTCAGGGGTCTCTTTTCACCTGCGGCGAAAGAATCGTGTCGCTCCGACGATATAATCTAATTCAACCTCTTCTGCCTATAATCATCTTTTCAATCAATAATCCTTTGCCTATAAACATTCGCATAAACCTTCACATCTAATAACAGCGTGAACAATGAAGAACAAAAGACACAGACAGAAAGAAGACGCGAAAGACGCAGGGGGAACAGCACGAACAAATGAAAGAATACCATTACTGAAGACGAACCAACATAAAACAAGCGAAGCACAGACAAGATGAAACAGCACAGTTATGGTGAAACTAATCTACGTGGATGATGATTAAGCACTATCTCAGTTAGCGACATCAGTTTTTTAAACGGCGTTATGGCCTAAGGGCCAACTAGCTTAACCTTTGAAAATGTTAGGTTCCAATTCCAGCAAATAAAATCATAAGGGCCTGATTCAAAATTAATGCAAACTATAAGGGCTGGCAGATATGTTTTGCCTTATTTATTTCATGAAATTTTTTTGTTATTAATATCATTAATACATTAAAATATACTTATTTTGATTGGATAAAAGCATATTGATTATATAAGGCTAAGTACTTAAGTCTTGTACAAAAAATATATGCTAGATATTGATTAAATACCATTATTTTCTTATCAAATATAAATAACACTGTTTAAAAACAAATATAAATAAAATTATTTAATTAGAAAATGTGGAAAGATAAAATACCTCACTCTTTTAAGAATGTTATATTTTATGAAACTTCATCAAAATTTAAATATCTGAGATTGAAATCCCAATCTTAAATAATAATTTGAATTTAAATATAAAGATTTAAATCTAGATGAAGATAAATAAAATAATTTATTTTCTTAAAAAATATATATCTTGTAACTTTTCTTTTAGTTTACATAGGTAAATTGTAACATCCTATTTTTATTTGAAAATTTAATTTAAGTAAATTATAAGATTATATTTTTATTTAGGAATTTAATTTAAAAAAATTATAAGGTTTAATTAATAATTAAATTGTGTTTTGAGAAAAATTGAGATTAATGAGTTTGGGTACTCTTCTTATGTGAAGAAAGGCCCAATATTGAAGTCCATAGTGAGTTTCACTAAATAGAAAAGATAAGGGTCAAATTACGTCTTGAGAGAAATAGTATATCCGGGATTAAGCTATAGTCATTTGAGTAAGAAGCAAAGAGAAAACAGTTTTCACATTTACACAAAGCAGCCTTGATGAATCAACCCGTATGAATTTGTTCACCTTTGGATCGAGATTAAATTTGGTCATCAAGGTTGTAACATCCAATTTGTTCTTTTCAATGGTTGGATCATGTATTAGTTCCTTATTAGAGGGTTATTTACTTTATCATTCATAGTAGATGTTTTCATATCTTCACAGAGCAGTCTCATTAAATTGACGCTTTTCATTTAGTTCAACATTGGATCAAGCTTAAAGTTGTTCATTTAGTTTTTAACATCCAATTTGTCCTTTTCAATGGTTGGATTGTTTATTTCTTTCCTAATTTAAGAGTCATTAACTTTGTCATTCATAACAGTCATTTTCACATTGTCAGAAAGTAGTCTAAGTAACTTCTCATTTTTTCGCATTTGTTCACTGTTGGATATGTCTAAAATTTAGTCATCAAGTTTACAACATCCAACTCATTATTTTTAGTAGTTGGATCATTGATTCATTTACTTATGTGAAATTTATCAATTTCATCCTTCATATGAGATCTAACTTGAAACCTTAGACCTAATAAAGAATCCTTTTGTTTAATTAACGGGCTATGGAGACTTAGAGTTGGTTTAGTTAGAATTCTAAAGGGTCTAATGAATTTAATAAAGTTAATGCAAAATCTAAACTAATTAACGGAATAAGTATGGAATGTTATGTTAGGTCATGAGTAGTATTGGATATATACCTATACCCAGTAACGATAAACACTAATCTTAATTATAGATTAATAGTTTGTGGTTGTTGTGCATGATTAGAGACCTTGTGGAAGCATTCTTTGAGTGCTCTTTTGATTGACTTAAGGGGTGGAGGTAATTGGGAACTTGAATTCCCTCATGTTAATTCTAGCATTTATTGTATATCTTTTATAAATGATGTTCTTGAGGAAAAGGTGTAAGAATGAAATATACACACACACACACACACATGAGAAGGTGCAAAAGATGTATGTGTGTGTGATATATCATGAATTGTTGTTGAATCATAAATTATTGTTATTGTGAAAATATGAATTATTAAGGAATATGTAATTTGCATATGTCATAAAAATGTTGATAATATGATACTGATATGATCATAAATGAGATGTACATGTGTGACATAGATGGGTAGGAGTTCACCTTATGATCTAGGAGAGAATATTTAAGTCCACGTGGCATTGACAATTTCTAGGTAGCGCCCAGAGTTGTTTAGCTATGGCACTAACTCTGATAGAGGTTTGGTGTGGTTTCAGCTTAGTTGATGATACTCACTTTGAGAGTGGGCATGTGTATTATAACATCCAAAAATTTCAAATCTAGAAAAATTGACTAAGGGATAAATTAGTTAAAAAGATGATTCATTAATTTAATTATATTTTTAGGTTGCTAATTGGCTTTTTCGGTTATATTTGGCTCTAAATTGAGTTAGGATAAAAGTTGGATCAAGTTGGGTGATATTAGAGAGAGCAAAATTGACATTTTGCTTGCTGTGTCATGAGTTGTGGCTTGTGTGGCGTGCACTGCAATGCACAGCACAACATAGATAGCATACAAAACAAAAATCATCAGAAAAAGTTAGTTTTGTGGGAAAACGACCTAGGACTCAAAGGAGGAAGATTTAGGCACTACTAGAGCATCATTTTAGAAGGATTTTGAAGATAAATTAGGCCTTTAAACTCTTGTGTAAGTTTCCTACCCTTCTGCTCTACCTTTTCATCTTATTGTCCATGAGATTTAGAAGTGGGAGAATTTGCTCTAAATAGATTAAGCTATGAGTCTATGTTTTAAAGGTATTTATTCACTCTAAAGGATTGATTTAAGTTTCTTAAACTTGAATAAGTGGTAATATGAAGTTAAATTGTTGTTTAGTAAAAATTAGATCAAGCCCTAGCTTGATTGTAGGGTTTTGAGGCATGACAAGTTGAGATATCAAGTGTTATGTTGTGATAGAGTTAAAGGGAGGCTTGAAGGGATTGCGTGAGAAAATTGTAATCTTGAAAAGCTTATTTGTTGAGAATATGAGTGAGAAGTGGGAGAATAGGGATGTTATACATAGCTAATAGTGCTTATATTAATTGAAAATTAACATACAATATTTGTTGATGTAGATTGTGGTGTGGAAAAACTTGCCTTGACACAAGAAGAGATTTAATACCATAGGTAACCTTACAAAAGGGTTGAAGTAACTAAATAATTTACATTATTTATTACCTTGTATAAGTTATTCTCAAGTTTTTCTTACATGATTTGTTATGTATATATGTATAAATTTTATAAAATTTAATTATTTTAGAAAATGAGTGGAGTATTGATTTGTAAAATGTCATGTTTTTGAAGTGAGTGGTAATATTCATTATATTGGTTTAGAAAGTGGTTTATGCATGGTCAAGTGGAGATATGTAGTGAAATGTGGCATATTAGAGAGTGCGAGGTCACCCTAGTGGAGTTAGTGAAAATTAAGTCTATATGGTATTGCTGGCACCTTGGGATGCCAGGTGTAGCTTATATTTCTCCTTAGTGCTCGAAAAAGGGTACGATGTTAGAGACTTACTCTCCTTGGTACCCAGAAGGGTACGAAGTTGGAGACTATGCTGTAGGATGCAGTGTTGGAGTAACGACACCCCAGTTACTTGTAATAAGGGGAACCAGTAGTCTAGAAGTGGCTTAGGACACCTTGGCCTGGTAGTCCTACCATGTATGGTGAGCTTGGGGACCATATATGTGGTTTGGTTTCATAAAATAGCCTACTGGTTCGGTTGAGAGTATTGGATGACCAGATGGTTAGTGAACCATGCATGTAACTTGTGGTGATTTTATATGGTGTGTTTATTATGCTTATTTTATAACTTGTTTATAACTTGGCATGTTAATCAATAATGTAGATTATCTTACTTATTGAGATTTTAATCTCACCTCGTTGTTATCATTTTACAGGTTCTACGACTGAGACTGAGCAAGGGAAGGAA
Organism: Prosopis cineraria; assembly: GCF_029017545.1. Lineage (NCBI taxonomy): Eukaryota > Viridiplantae > Streptophyta > Magnoliopsida > Fabales > Fabaceae > Prosopis > Prosopis cineraria. The sequence goes on along the minus strand of NW_026555956.1, from coordinate 32,613 downwards.
TCGAGTAAGGGCTAGTATACTTGCCACATTATCATTGTAAAACCTAATTTTATTTTAAGTCATGTACATAAAATTAAATGGATGATATTATATGTTGCCAACAAGGAATGCAATCATTTTTGATTGGTTGCACTTGTTTCATACTATGTTATTTTGTATTTTAGCCCAATATTGTATATGATATGAATATGTGGCGATTTTTATGGTGATAGGCTAAAATATTAATACAAGTGTAAGGAATTTTTTATATACATGGTGACAATGTATATGTGGTGTATTATGTAGCAATCGAGGCCAAATAGTGTATATAGTGTTGATTTTGTATTTTGGCCATATTAGGTGAAATTGGCATTAAGTGGCCAAATTTTATGTTTGATATATTTTTATGTGTTTAAATGCTTAGTCAGGTGTATTTTGATTTATTAGACTTGGTTCAAGCCTCAAAATAGGTTAATGGTATAAGTTTTGAGTTTTAGGTACTTGTATGCTTGAAAATTGCTTTAAAAACTAACTTTTGCATCCGAGTATCTAAAATTCTCATATAGTATTAAATTGTAACAAAAACTTGTACCATTAGTTAGCTTATTGAATAGGCTTTGTGTGGACACTTGAATCACTTCAATCATACATCAAATGTGAAAATGGCGTGTTTTCGAAGTTCATCTCAAAAAGCTATCATGATAGCATTTTGTTGTCATGGACATGTGTGCCACGGTGCATTGAGCGCAAGCCATGCCACATTGTACAGTAGCCAAATTTGCTTTTCTATGCCACATGCCATGACACATGGACCACGAGCCATGGCGCATGTGTCAAAATACTCAAAAATGACATTTTGTCTTATTTTGAAGTATTTTGCTTCCTAAAATTTTTTCTTGCTTCTAATACTTTTATAAATCATTAAGTTTAAGCTGAAACTATAAATTTGAAAGGTTTTTATGGGATCCTAAATATTTCACAATTATTTTTAAAATATTATTATTTTTAACCCTTATATATATAATATGAGCTTAAGAGCAATTCTTGCTCCTAATTATGATTGTTTTGTTGTGATTGTGTGATGAACTTTGGTAATGTTAAAGTAGACATTACATGTATCGGCAATTATATGACCTGATGATACTCATTTTGGGAGTAGGTATGTGTATTGGGAATTATATGACACCCTGTGGGTAGGGGAGTCCATAGTCCAAGTTTATACAGCAGTGACCTTCAGCTGAGTTAAGCCCTCAAATTTTAGAGAGCTTGTGGTGATTCAGGATATCTAGATTTAGTCCTATTACTTAATAGCCCATAGACTAAGTTAGAAGGAATAAGGAGGTTATAAGGTGACAAATGATCATGCATGCATATTTATGTAAATATATGGTGTCATATGTGAATATATGGAAATATGTGGTATTACATATGATTTTGTGGTTTCAGGTATGGGACTGTTATGCTCAAATAACCTTAAATGTTGTTTGAATATATGTTACAAGTTAGAAATTTCTTAGTTATTGAGATGTTTATCTAACTCCTCATTGCTAATGTTTTATTACCAACTAGGATTGTCAGTGCATATTAATTATGAGTATGTGTTTTGATGAATTAAATTGGCTAACTCTTTGAGTACAAGACCATGAGGGCTATAGTTAGTTAGTTGAATTTATGACTATATTTGTTAAGGAGAAGTATGATGAAATAATATTAAGATGTGGGATTAGTAGTGAGTATTAGTGGGTTAATTAATAAGCAGGAACATACATAAATATTTAAAAATTAAGATGAAACATATCCATAAATCATCAATCAAACCTAATTTTTGAAGTGCAAAACTACGAGAAGACATCTCAAAGGAAGAACACTAAATCTAATAATCATACTTTTATATATATATAATGATTTTCATATCTAGATTTTGAAAATTCCACTAATACATTTGACAATCTAAAAAAAATGAAAAATATATATATTTATGATATTTACTTAATAACATCAATATACTCAATATTATTAAATCAAAATGATTAAATTTATATACTCAAGATACTTGTTTCTAATAAAGTTAAGATGTGTATTATATTCATGATATTTACAGAGAGGAATTCAAAGATATCTATTATATTTAGAAAATTATATTAAAGTTTTTGAATAGATAAGAAGGAACTGTGGTCCACACCAAATTTTCTTATCTTTGTTTTTTTTAATGGAGACAGATCGTACACTTATCAAAATAGTACTAATTTTAACTCTAGTATAGCATAGGATCAATTCTAAGTGATCTTCATAGTAAGTGTCTCAATTCAATTATGAAGTTATCTAGTGGACGAATTACCCAAAAATTAAGAGAGGTTAGCTACCAACTAATGAACTAAAATGCAAAATCTTAATCTAAATGTGAATGCTCTTTTATTAAATTGGAACTCTAGAGTTTAGATAGTGGAAGAATTATTATCTTTATCAATATTTATGGCTGTAGCGATTGATTTCTCTTCTTGGCCTTTTAGTAGTTCCTTATGAAGACTATCTTAAGAAACATGATCTAGCTAGTTCATTTTCCTAAGTCATCAACTAATGTCCTTAGGTTATTTCTCCAGTTTGATTTTATATTGACCAAGTGTTTAGGTTAGACAAACCCTAGTGAAAACCGTGGCAACTCAATGTTGGATTGAGCCTTAAGACTATGGTAATTCTCTCTAGTGTCTCAACCTTACCCACAAGACTATGTAAGAGCAAAGTAAGAGATTCATCAATAGAAAAATACAAGACTATGTATCCTTCCATAGATGGCCAAATTAACCAAGTAAAATTACAAGAATTCAATTAACCAAACAATTATCTCTCATTATATCAAGAACAATTCCAACTAGAATTGCAAACCAATGATGGAATAACCTTAGACTAAGGTGTTAAACATCAAATCAAATGATAGAACTAAAAGAATTAGAAGAGCTTACCAATGTGAAGATCATTGATTTATCCTCCATCCATATTCCCTTTAGGATCCTTGAGAAATCTAGCAATCCATTATCATCCTCAAAGTCTCCAAGGAAGAACTTATGAGGCTGTCCTCTTCATCTCCTTCTAATGATGATTTAAGCCTTTAGTCCTTGATTTGATTAGAGGGATAGGACGAAAATAGAGAAAGGAGAAGAATGAATGTGGTTTTGTGTGATTTGGATGAGAAATGAGAGAGATATGGGTGATTGATTGGATGAAAAAATTGAAGATAGGTGAGAAAATGAGAGAAAATGTTTGAAGATGAAAAAATTAGTGAGAGATCTGAATTGTGAGTATGGAGCACGAAATTAGCTGATTGAAAATGAGAGAAAAGTCATGGAATCTTCTAAATTGGTTGGGGTCTTTAACTAATTACTCAAGTGGCCAAAACTACTCGAAAATTAGAGGGAAAATTGGTGATGATTACACTGCAGGCTTGATCTAATACAATGCATCATTCTAAGCTTAATTTGGACCACTCCAAGTCAGATTCTTCACGCCACCACTAGTACAAAAATGACTTTTTACAGCAGTTAAAAATGACTTTTTACAGTGGTTAACGAGACGATGTTGTTCCAGGGGATGTAAAAAGTCCCTCTTTTTACATCGGTTATAAACCCGATATAAAAATTAAATTTTTTATAATTTTTACATCGGTTATAGAGCCGATGTTGAAAATTATATACAAGAAAATTAAAAAAAAATTACTTTAACTTTTTACATCGGTTCCGATCCCAACCGGTGTAAAAAGTGCACCTTTTACACCGGTTAACCGGTGTAAAAAGTGCACCTTTTACACCGGTTGGGATTGGAACCGGTGTAAAAGGTGCACTTTTTACACCGGTTGGGATCGGAACCGGTGTAAAAGGTACACTTTTTACACTGTTTATGACCATAACCGGTGTAAAAAATATTATATTCTACAACAGTTGTGGTAATAACCAGTGTAAAAAGTATTTTATTTTTTTTATATTATATTTATTTTATCAATTTTACCCATTCCTGTGCATAGAAATTGCCAAATCAGACAGCCCAATTAATTTACAATTGTTTATCAAGTATTTATCAACTATACAAAGCTATTTAACTATTAAAAAAACTAATAATTGTCTAAATTGTCAAAATTGCCATTCCTGTGTATAAAAATTACCAAATCAGACAGCTCAATTCATTTACAATTGTTTATCAAGTATTTATCAACTATACAAAACTATTTAACTATTAGGAAAACTAATAATTATCTAAATTGTGTCAACTATCAAAATTAAAACATGTCTAAAGGTAACAAAAAACCTCACAAGTTCTCCACAAAATAGGTTGCCCAACGTATATGGATGTCTTCAATTTCAGCTTCAGAAAATACATCCGAATTATCGAACATCTAAAATTTAATTCATAAAGTAGGCATATTAATCAATCTCAAATAACATAATAAAATAAAATTTTTAAAAATATATATATTTACCTCTTTTGTAAATTCGGTCATGCCTAATGTGATAATATTGAGCATGTGCCTCATGACATATAGATCGCACAAGTTCGTCCTCACCGGTTGTCTATGACTCTATATAAGAACAAATCATAAAAAATTAGTAAGAAATCTTAATGGTTGAACATATTAATAAAGTATAGCATCACCTTTGGCTCAATCCATGTGGGATCCTTGAGCTCATATCCATGCTTTTGTAAGACTATATTTTGATATGTTCTCATTGCCCTATGATCAAGATTACCAAGTTAGTAAAAATATTCAAAAAAAATTAAATTAAATAGTTTAGTAAAAGTATTCTTACAAGTCTATCATCTTCTTCATTTCTTTCCTAAGTTTGTAATGGAGGGAGCATAAAAAGACGACAGTGTTGCTCTTCATTGAAAGAACAAATAACTGCCAATGGTCCTTGCAAAATATGATACAAGTTAAAGTAAATCCATATTAAAAAACTATTAATTATAAATTGATCCTTACGACACAAGATCTTTTCTGTACAACACACAATCATTAGGACATGCGTGTATTTTTTTATACTTCATACCCATTGGACACAAGATCTTCTTGGCATCATAATAATGATTTGGTAGTACATTGCCCTTCGGAAACATTATTAGAAGTAACTCTAACAACCATGTGAAAATTTGATCACTCCACCCAGCTCTTGCCTTTAAGATAACTAGTTTTAACATCCCAGATAACAAACTAAAATCAGTGCACCCCGGGTATAGAGGCTTCTCTGCGTTAGTACACAAGTTATCATACACATGTGCTCGTTTAAAAGCCTCTTCCCCAACATCACGGATCATGTCCTCTAATCGATCTTTATTCATTTCTACTTCATCATCAAGATTATCAACTCCCACACATTGAGATGTGTTACTATAATTTTTCAATCGTTCACCATGCCAAATCCATATTGTATAATTTTTGCAAATCCTATCACAAACTAAGTGCTCTCTTATTTTGGGAACACCTAGTCTCCTTTCATTCAAACAATTAACACAAGGACAATAGAACCTTTCACTATTGTCAACAGCATTTTTCTTAGTAAATTCCAAAAATTCTTTCACCCCATTATCATACTCGTCACTCGTTCGTCTAACATTCATCCAACTATGATCCATATGTCACCTCCTAAAGAATATAACTAATGTTATTATCTTCAAACTATTTTAAAAAACTAAGTTCCTAATTAAATTAAGATTTGAAAAAATTTCGGCAGAATCTCCCCTAAAAATTGGATCTCCCAAGACTTAAAAAAAATTTACAAGAGAAAATTGACAATTTTAAACCAAATAAATGATCACATACAACAACCTGAGGCCTTATGAAGCCACTAACAGCACTCCCATCAATAATCAATATCATTAAAAACTAAATTTAAAAAATTAGAGGAAAGAATAAATTCAAAAAAAATTTCGACAGAGTCTCCCCTAAAAATTAGACTTCCCAAAAGTTTTAGAAAATTTTACACGAGAAAATTAACAATTTTAAACCAAATAAATAAATCACATGCAACAACCTGAGGCTTTATGAAGCCACTAACAGCACTCCCAGCAACAATCAATATCATTAAAAACTAAATTTAAACATTATAAAATTTAAAAATTTATATTCAACACATACCTGGGTGGTGGCAGCTGCAGCAAGGGCTCAACACTGAGAGGGAGGGAGAAGGAGTGGTGGAGGGGGGTAAGAGGGAGGGAGAGGGGCAGGGGGTGGGAGAGTGAAGGGGCAGGCAAGGGGAGAGGGGGAGGGGGAGTGGGCGGCGGGACGAGGGGGAGGGGATAGGCGGCCGAGGAAGGGGGAGTGGAAGGGGGAGGGGGCGGCGAGACGAGGGGGAGAAGGAAGGGGTTGGGCGGACTTAGGGGGAGGGGAAGGGGGCGGCCGGGCGAATCGAGGGGGAGGGGGAGGGGGCGGCGAGGGGAGGAGGGGGAGGGGGAGGGGGCGACGGGATGAGGGGGAAGGGGAGCCGTAGGACGAGGGGGAGGGGCTGGGCGGACCGAGGGGGAGGGGAAGTGGGCGGCGAGGGGAGGGAGGGGGAGGGGGCTTGGCAGACGGGTGGGAAGGCTGGGCGGACGGGGGAGAGGGCGAGGGGGAGGGGGAGTGGGCGGACAAAGGGGAGACAAGAGGGAGGGCGCGAGAAGGAGGAGATGAGGGAACTGATGAATGAAGGGAGAAATGAATTCAAAAAACATTTTTACACCGGGTGCCTGGACACCCGGTGTAAAAAGTGTCACATAATTCAAGATAATTATAAAAATGCCACCGCCTTTATTTTTTACACCGTTTGCCTTCCAACCGATGTAAAAAGTACCCCATAAATTTTATATTTTGTACTAGTGCACATATGCCCTTTAGAAGCTCTCTTCAATTGCCTTGAGTTATACTTTCATTTGTACACTAATTCACTTAAGTCATAATTAAATCAAATAATCAAATAACAATAATGTGACATTTATTTAATTAGACCAAGATAGAAAATACTTAATTCATCCAAAATATTAAACAAAAAAAATGAATATGAAAGCCTCATAAGACATAAGTGTTGACAAGTACACACTTGAACTAAAATCAAAGGCTAATTGAAAACCCTTAGTATGACAATGTTAAAATGTTGTCTTTTCCTATTAAATCACAACCTAAGATGAATCAGTGAAAATTAATTAGACCAATCATCTTAGCCTATCAAAAGACATAAATATCTAGCTTAACCATAATTTGGTGAAAAAGTGCATTTTGTGACCAAAATACCACTTATGCATGGAATTGAACATTTAGGCAAAATTGCACTAAAAATGTAATATTAATAAATATGGAGTCTTAATAAGTGTAAAAATTGTTTTAATTAGCTAAGGAATGTGTGTAAATAATATGTCTTATCACACGCTAAATAGAGTTTTTGAAGAATAAATATTAAATACATACCAACTAAGTAATTATCATTCGCTATCTGCAATATCTAAAATATTAACAAAATTGAACTAAAAATGATGGAAGAAACCTATCTCAGGATGCAACTTCATAGTAGTAGTGAACATAAAGCTAATTTTGTAAGGATGATTCGTTGTTCAATGTGATTCAGAGCATTCCTCAAATTTTGAAATTTCATATATTTTAAAGGGATGCAACTTATCTCCAAAACATATTACAAAAGGCTTCCAAATGCCTGTAAAGATTGATCCGTTCACATTATAGAAATGTTGTCTTATAGAATGGATAATTATTATCTATTAGATGTAATTAGTGTGATCTAAATTATGAAAAGAAATAAAAAAGACATAAACACTTACCCCAATATCCTAGAAGACCAATTCAACACTGTTGAATTCTTTGAATGTATTTCTAATTGCAATATCCAAACATAATCTATAAAGTCCCAAGCTCAAACCAAGCTTTACTATAACCTCCTCCCATATCCTGTAGATACAAAAGAAGATTAACCAAATCACTACATAAATTACACCAATCAGTAATCAATTATTTTATTTTAAAAGCTTTGGACAAAGATTTATTTGCAAACTTAATAAAATTACAATACATTGGACTAATATATAGAGAAAGCAAATTACATGTATTCATAACACCAATTGCATGCATCAGAAATTACAAAATTAGGTTGGAATATAGACCATGCGTCGTGGCATACAGTACGTGCATTGCGGCATGTGGCATAAGCCACACGCCTAACTTTTTATGACATGCACTATAGTGTGAGACACCATGAACCTTGGTGTACTAGTTTGAGATTTTTGCTGTCATTTTGACAGCAAAATAATGAACTTCTGACATCCATCATTTTCACATACAATGTCCTATCGGAGTGATTCAAGCACTCACACAAAACTAATCCCATAAGCTAGCTAATGAAACAAGTTTGGACACAATCTAATGGTTCAATCAAAATTTAGATACTCGGGTGCAAAAAGTCACTTTTCACAAAAATTTGATGCACCCAAGCGCTCAAATCAATCCCTTTGTCTCATTAGATCACACCAAGCCTTAAATTAAGTTCAAAAGGACCTATTACACCTGATTGACCACGACATAACACATACATACACATATATCAAAATTTGACCTCTCAACGGCAATTTCCAGATTTCTCAACTTTTCACAATATGTTTTAAATTGGTACAACTTGGCGTTTTTCTCACTAAATCATATATATCTATATGCATAATACAACCATAACTCAATCTTAGCCTTAAATTACTCATTTCATCATAATTTCTCTCATAGGCTTAAGATTCACCAGCATTCACAACATTTTCAATACATACACACCTAAATCTTAGCCCTTAATTTATTTCACCACAAACATACACAATTGGGCTAATATTTCACAAAATCACTACTCAAAACATACAAGCAACCTTATGACAACTTATATACACATATATACATGAGTTCTCAGTTCATTACACAATCTTGAAAGGGTCTCAACCACGACACCACTATGCCAGTCTAGACTCCTTTTCCTTGCCCTGATCACTGTTCTATCCTATAAAATGCAACCACGGGGGTGAGGCAAAAATCTCAGTAGTAAAATAACTCACTCCTATTGACTATCACATGCAACTATATGAAAATAAAGCATAATATACTGTTAAACATAATCTATGCCACATATTTCATTTCAATCTATAACCACACGTATCAAATCACTTCTTTTACTATTATAAGCACTAGTTTTCCACATATATAACATATAGACTAATCATTACCGACCAAACTCTAAATCACCCTGACACAAAACCATAGGCTCACCTTAGACTAATGTATACCCTCATTGGCCCTGAGCTTACCTTTAATGGTAGAATCACCTGGCCAAAGGTGTTCTATCTCACTTCTGGACTATGTTTCTCCCAATACATATAATAGGATATCATTGACTCTAACACCAGATCACATAGACACTAAGGAGTACTAAATCTCTAACACTACACCTCAATAGGCATTAAGGAGATCTTCTCCAATACCGCACCTCGAAAGGCACTAAGGAGGTATAATTCTCCAGCATCATACCCTGTCGGGCATTGAGGAAAATACACCATATGGTCTTATCACACCTCTCCACTTAGATGAACTCCCACCTTTGTAATCATGGTTTTCAAAGTATTCATAGGTTCTTAATCACCACTTTACTCATATATATACATATATACATTTTTCACATCAATTTACTCAAACTTGATTACTTGTTTTAACCAAAATCTCTTTTTTATGCAATAAACACTTAATGCTACAAAACATGCTCAGTTCAAAACTATTTCATGCATTACATAGTAAACTTACACATAGTTACAACAACAACAATCAAATAAAGAAAGTTATTTAGTTACCTCAACCCTTCTGTCACTAGAAAGGTTATTCTGGATTTCAACCACCCCTATATCTTATCACAAGCTTCCTTTCTCAACTCACCCGCTCAATATGCCAATCTGAACACATTTAGTCCAATTTGACTAAAAGTACACATTCGCTACTTATGGCTATTTTAGCTATCTATTCCTTTCCATTTATCTGTTCTAGGTCTATTACTACTCGATTACCACTTTACATCACCTCAATTGGTCTCATTTTACTCAAACACGATTTTCACCTAAAATCTCTTGATTTAGGGCCAAATTGAGCTTATAGGTTCAAAGCTCTATTGTTTAGCTTTAAACCAATCGTAAAGCTTTAATTTAATTCTCGAGAACCTTTTTATTACTATTGGGCACGAATCAAACCTCTAAAAGTTCACCAATTCAATTTCTCTATAACTCATATTCAAAAAAATTTGGGTATATGGAAGGTAAGGGATGTACATAGCTTACCTGCTAAGTTATCAATCATAAGCACTTTTTAAGGACCTGAAATGGCTTGCCCTTGCACATTAGCCCTTCTTCTCTCCTCCCTCTCGTGTGTTTTCAATTTCTCCTTCTAAAATTTCTAAAATTTAACAAATTAAGAAGTCATTTTCTAGCCTATGCACCATGGCACATGCAGTACAAGCTGCAGTGCATGGCACAATGAGAACAATTCTCACCACGCACACTTCCTTCAACTTGAAATGCTATCCTCTTACCTATATCTATTTGTAGAATATTTTAACAAGTCAAGTCATCATGAAGTCATCCAAATCTCTAATCCCATACTAATTCCACTTTACCCTCGATTGACAGTTAATCATATTTACCATCCCTAATCACACAATCAATAATTACTAACACAGTAATATCAGAGTAATAGCCCTTTATTTTTTTTAAATCACATGATTTTGACTTCTTAAACATATATTGAAATAAGAGGGCTAGCGGAAGCGCAAACACATTTACAAGACTCAATAAGACACAATATTCTACTATAAAAATGGGCCACACACTGTAGTGTGTACCACATGTGCCATGGCATGTAGTACAAAGTGACATGCTTTGTTTCTATCTGTGTTATATGTTGTGGCTAGCATATCGTGCACCGTGTAATGTCTACCTTGACATTATCAAGATAACACTTTTACACGTATTATGATAATCAAGATTAGATAAACATCCCAAGCAAAAGTTATCATAACCCAAGGGTTTTAAAAGGTAATTAGTTTAAAATAATGGGATCCTAAGAAAATTCTATTTAAAATATTGTTGTTTAAACTAAAACTATAGTTTAGAATCAATTAAATATGATAACGAAAGCATGGAAAACAAATAGCACTTAAACAAGCTGATGCAAATGGACATTTTTTAAAAATCTAGTCCATCCGCTAGGGCGCAAGCCATACCCACTATAGTGGATGGCACAAAGGGATGAGTCCCTCAAAGGCACTTACGCTGCGGCGTAATTGCTATGTGTTGCAGTGTAGACCTATTATTATGATAGCAGATTCCTGTCGTAATAGCATTTTAAATTTCCTGAGTGTGTTGTTTCACTATCTGATATCCAATTTAAGCAATTCAAATGTCCACACAAGTTCTTCAAGCCCTCTAGCTAATGGCATAGTCTTATACTCAAATAATTGTCTATTAAAAAGATAGACACCCGAATCTAAAATGGTTCACTTTCACCTCAAAACACTTTTAAAGGTGTCCAAAACACGCTACTAAATGCCATTTGCTTCAAAATTACTTTGACCATCTCACAAAGACCACACACAACATGAAAAGTCAATCATATCACACAAATAAGCATTAATACTCAAAATGACTACCAAATCCCCAATACTCAATGAAACAAAGGGGTGGATAAAACTTAACACAATTATCATTTTGGTCATTTTGATGCATAAATCATTTCAAATATATCACTTGTAATTGTATCTTGGCCAAGTATACTTATTTAATCATAAGAATAGCAATCTTAGGCCAAGATATGCACACTTCACATATTCTTATACAAGTGATAACAAAACAATGTCATGTTCCTAAGTTGGTATTATATAATAGTAATATTCATTACAAACCCGAACATAGGAAAGGGAAGAGCTATACAACAATGCTCTTTACTCTTCAGTCGCCCCTTCCTTCCCCTTGCCCCTACCGGAGCCCTCACCTATAAAATATAGCAATGGGGTGAGATAAACATCTCAATAACAAAATAATTCACTACTATTAATTAACATGCACAACTGTAACCTCCTCTTATATCCACTTAATATAGAAGAAGATTATGGTGTTACCATTTTCTCACATCATTTATGATAATCAAATTTCTTTTCAAAAGCTTTGACCGAAGACTTACTTAATAAAACCAATTAAATCACAACACAATTAGAGAAAACATAGCGAAAGAAATTCATATACTCCTCAAATACATAGTGAACATAACCTACCAGCATTCCTATCTTAATTGCATGCAATTCAGCACAAAATAAAACTCAAAAGCTTAATCCACTTCAATCTCTTCTCTAATCTTTAAAAGACTTTCATCTTCTAATTGTGCCTTTCTCAATTCCTTCTAGAACTCATTGCTAATCTCAGTGGAATAGGCACCAACTAATGCCTTCAATGGTGAACCCTATTGTGACTTAATGAATGATTCCATCAATTTGTATTCCTTAACCATAAGACTTACTAATGCAAAGTCTTCCGACTCAAAGCGTCAGCAACCACATGAACTTTACCCAGATGGTATTTCAATTTAAAGTTATAATCCTTAAGAAGCTCCATCCACTTTCTTTGCCTCATATTCAGTTCCTTTTGGTACACCAAGTATTTCAAACTCTTATAGTCACTAAAGATAATAAACACTACACCATACAAGTAATCGCACCAAATCTTTAAAGTAAACACCATTACTGCAAGCTTTAAATCATGAGCAGGATAATTCTCCTCATGTGGTCTCAATTGTCATGAAGCATAGGCTACCACTCGACTATATTACATTAAGACACAACTAAAACCTTTCAAAGATGCATCTGTGGATACCTTGTAAGGTAACCTTGGATTAGGGATAATCAAGATTGGTGATATGGTTAATTTCTCTTTCAACTTTTGAAATGCCACTTCACACCTGTCGTCCTATATATAAGGCTGGTCTTTCCGAGTTAGTTTAGTCAAAAAAAAAGCTATCTGAGAAAATCCTTGGATAAATCATCGATAATACCCAGCAAATCCTAAAAAACTACATATCTCAATAACTGAACTAGGACGTTCCCTTTTTAACACTACATTAACCTTATGCAAATCCATTGAAATTCCATCTGTAGACACCACGTGTCCCAAAAATCTCACTTCTCTCAATCGAAACTCACACTTATTAAGCTGGCATACAACTTTTGTCTTTTAAAATCTATAGCACTATTCTCAAATGCCTTGTATGCTGCTCCTCATTCTCAAAATAGATCAGGATGTCGTCTATAAAGACCACTACAAACTGATCTAAGTATAGCCTAAAGATTCAATTTATATAATCCATGAACACTGCTGGCGCATTGGTCAAACCAAAAGGCATAACCAAGAATTCATAATGGCCATACCTAGTTTTGAAAGCTATCTTGGGTACAACTACTTTACTAACTTTCAACTGATGATACCCCTACCTCAAATCAATCTTAAAAAAGACTGAGGCACTAGCCAATTGATCTAAAAGATCATCTATCCTTGGCAGAGGATACTTGTTCTTTACAGTTACCTTCTTTAGTTGTCGGTAATCGATGCATAGTCGCAAGTTGCTATCCTTCTTTCTCACAAATAATACTGGTGATCCCCAAGGTGATACACTTAGTCTAATGAATCCTTTCTCTAGTAAATCTTCAATTTGCTTCTTTAACTCAGCCAATTCAGACAGTGACATTCTATAAGGAGCCTTTGATATTGGTTCGATTCCAGGAACCAATTCAATTGAGAACTCAACTTCCCTTTTACGAGGCAATCCAGTCATCTCCTCTGAAAATAGCTCTAGGGACTCACTTACTACCTCAATCTTCTTAATTCCACCATCATACACCATGCTGGCTGTAAAGAAATACCTTATAGGTATCACAACCTTGCTGGATTAACTTCTCAGCACTCATTACCAATAAAAACTTAGGTTGCTCTGAAGATTCCATAGTTGTGCACAACACTAGTAAGGAAACCACTCTTTTGGCACAATCAAGCATAGCATTATTTACTGCTAGTCAATCCATGCCAATTATCACATCTATTCCTCTCATAGGAATATAAATCAGATCAATCTTGCAAACTCTATCCTCAAATTGAGTCTTTATATTTTGACAAGCTTGACTTGTAATATTAGACGATCCAAAACGTGTCATCACTTTAATGAGCACAGACAATTCTTGTAAAGATAATTACAATCTATTCGCACATTCTTTAGATACAAAAGAATGGGTGGCACCAAAATCAAGCAATGCCTCTATTTTGTGACCATTTATAGAAATCATACCTCTGATCATACCTCTATATAACCACAAATGCTTGGCTAAGAACCATTGATCTCTACTTAGTCCCTTCAACTCTACCCTCTGGACATTGCCTCACTATATGCCCTGATTTACCGTACTTGTAACAAGCCCAACATCTTCCTGAATGAGATTTGCCGCATATATTGCATTGGGGCATCTTTCTAGTACTCAAAGTCAAAGTTGGAACATTTAACGCTTACCTCGAAGATTGTGAAGCCCTAATTCCCACACCTCTACCCTTGTGCATTAATCCTTTATGCACAAGTCGAGACTATGATCCTCGATTGAAATCTCTTCTTCCAGAAGAACAGGAACTACTCACACTGAACCCAGTCCTCTCTGAAATTCTACCAGTCAGACTCATAGGAGATGAAAATCTTCCCATACTATCTCGTCTCCTTTCAGCATATGCCTCTCTACCACGCCTAGCTGCTACCCTCAGCTTGTGGCACATCTCCTCATATGTCATCACATCAACTAGTGCTATCTGTTGCCTATACTTTGGTCTCATCTTTTCAAGTAATCTCTTAGCTTTCCACTTCAAGTCATTATTATGTTGGAGATATTTGGAATAAGCTATAAGTCATTAAATCTTCTTATAAATTCTTCCTCGTCCAGGTCTCCCTGCCTGAAAGCATGAAATTCCTCTTCCTTCTCAGTTTTGAATAAGATTGGAAAGTGTTGATTAAAGAATATTCTCTTGAATTCATCCCAATTTAAACGAATACCACCTGTTGGTCTCACAGATTCCACCATCTCTTAGTAGCACTAACCAACTGCACCATGGCCATGATAACTTTCTGCTCTGAGGTACAGATCACTACCTCAAAGATGATTTTCATTTGTTCTATCCATGATTCTGCTTCACCTTCCCTCATACTTCCATCAAATATCAGCAGATTGAATTGAACAAACATCTTTCAAGCATGATTAATGGATGGATCAGTGCCAAGAATCTCTGATCCACTACCTAAATTTCAAGACGGTCCCAGTCTACTATGTGCTTCATGCACTAGGATATTCTGAGCTTCAACTCTCTCTTCTTACTCTCTACCCCTTAAGATCGTGTCATGATCCTTAATAGTTTGTCTTATGTCAACCACCATATCCCTGAGCTCTTTTAGTGCTCATCACATCTATCCCTTTGCGGCTGAACGGTTAAACTTTCGGCTCCTGTTCCTCCACTACAACCTATCTAGATACTACAGTTCTCACATGAGTGCCTCTTATACTGTACTATTTTCATCCTTCCTAAGGACAAAATATAAAACATAAAGGGCATCAAGGAAAAAGTTGTGTAATGAATAAGATAAGTTGCCATATTGTTAAATGAATGCATTAATAACAATCAAGTCTTGAAAATTGAGAAATTGATACCAAATGTAACCTCCTCCTATATCTACTTAATATAGAAGAATATTATGGTGTTACCATTTTCTCATATCATTTATAACAATCAAATTTCTTTTCAAAAGATTTGGCTGAAGACTTACTTAATAAAACTAATTAAATCACAACACAATAAGAGAAAACACAGTGGAAGAAATTCATACACTCCTCAAATAAATAGTAGACATAACCTACAAGCATTCCTATCTCAATTGCATGTAATTCAGCATAAAATAAAACTAAACTTTGATCCGTGCACCGTGACAGACGGTTCGTGCACCGTGGCATATGGCATAGAGCCACACGCTCATCCTATCTATGTCGTATGCCATAGAATGTGCATCCATGCTCCGCGGCTCACCTGTCTAGATTTTTGCTGTCATTTTGATAGAAAAAATGACAAAATTTCGGTAGGCGCCAATTTCTCATACGATATCCGATTGGAGTGATTCAAGCGCTCACACGAAGCTTAGCTCGTATACTAACTAATAAGACAGGTTTGGACATAATCTAGCAGTCCAATCAAAATTTAAACACCCAGGTACAAAAGGTCACTTTTTTAAAAAATTTTGTGCACCCAAGTACTCAAATCAATCCCTTTCTCTTATTAGACTATACTAGGCCTTGAACCAAGTCCAAAAAGATTTAATAGAGCTAATTGACCATAATTAATCACAATCATAATCATATATCAAAATTTGATCCTTCTATGGCCAATTTTCATAATTCACTAACTTAACATACTATGCCATTTCTTGGCATAACTTAGCTTACTCAGCTATTTTCAACTCATACATATGCAATCGTATTCACAATACAATCTTAGCCCTTAAATTACTCATTTTATCATAATTTGTCCCTTGGCTTAAGATTCACTAATCATAATCATAATACAATCTTAGCCCCCAAATTACTCATTTCCTCATAATTTGTCCTTTGGCTTAAGATTCACCAACACATAATCATTGCAACACAAACATACTCAAATCAAAGCCCTTTTTGTCTCAAACAACACATATACACATAATTCGAGCTTGATTTCACAAGAACTCAATTCAATACATGCATGCAACCTATGGAAACCTATATATACTTATATATACAATCTTTCATTTCAGGTCATTACACAACCTCAGTACACAGCTTCACAACTCAAGCCAATCCAGACTCTCTTCCCTTGGCCTGATCACTTCCTGGTCCTGTAAACATGTAACCATAAGGGTGAGATAAAAATCTCAGTAATAGAATAACTCTTTCATATTGACTATCACATGCAACAATATGAAAGTAAACATAATATACCATTAAAACCTCATAAAGTAGAATTTACATCATATCACATTTCATATTTTACTTTTCATCAATCCCAAAGGATTCCATGCTATCTCAAGATATTTCATTATATCATAAAATACTAGCATGATCTCTACTAACTAAACCTCTGAATCATCTCGACATGAAACCATAAGCTTATGTCAGACCAATGTACACTCTCATTAGTCTTGAGCTCACCTATAGTGGTAGAATCACTTAGCTAAAGATGTTCTAACGCACAATATAGATATAGTTTTCTCCTAATACATGCAATGGGGTGTCGTTGACTCTCACCCATATCATAAAGATACTAAGAAATCTCTCATGCCCAACACAGTACCTTAATAGGCACTCAGGAGATCTTCTCTGTAACATCCTAAAACTTTAAATCTAGAAAATTGATTAATTAAGGGATAAATTAGTTAAAAATATGATTAATTTATTTAATTATATATTTGGGTTGCTAATTGGATTTTTGGGTCATATTTAGCTCTAAATTGAGTTAGGATGAAAGCGGATCAAGTCAGGAGGCATCGAGGAGAGCAAAATTAACTTGTTGCTCACTGCATCATAAGTTATGGCTTGTATGGCATGTGCTACGGTGCACGACATAGCAGGCAATTTAAAATTTCAGGAATCATCAAAAATTGACAGATTTTAGTGTGGAAAACCTAGAACATGAAGGGAAAACTTTGGGCACTGCCAGGGTATCAATTTGGGAGGATTTAGAAGACAAATTGAGCCTTTAAACTCTTAAGTAAGTTTTCTACCCTTCTCCTCTACCTTTTCATCTCATTTTCCATGGGATTTAGAAGAGTAAAAATTTAGTCAGATTGGATTAAGCCATGAGTCAATGTTTTGAAGGTTTTCTATTGACTCTAAAGGTTTAATTTAGGTTGATTGATCTTGGATATGTGGTAATAGGAAGCTACTTTCTTGTTTGGTGAATTTTGGATCAAGCCCTAACTTAATCATAGGGTGTTAAAAAGTGATAAGTTGAGATATTAAGTTTTATGTTGTGATAGAGTAGAAGGAGGCTTAAAGGGATTGTGTAAACAAATTGTAATCTTAACAAGCTTCTTTGTTAAGAATATGAGTGAGAAGTGGGAGAATTGGGAGGTTATTATTAGCTAATAGTGCTTGTGTTAATTGAAAATTAACATGTAGTGCTTGTTGTAGATTGTGGTGTGGGAAGACTTACCTTGACATAAGAAGAGAATTAGTACCATGGGTAACCCTTTTAGTAATAAAAGGGTTGAGGTAACTAGATAATTTTCATTATTTATTATCTTGTATAAGTTATTCTGAAGTTGTTTTTCTATAAATTGTTGAGTATATATGTATAAATTCTTTAAAGGTTAACTATTTTTGAAAAATGAGTAGAGTATTGCTTTGTGAAATTCTATATTTTTGAAGTAAATGGTAAGATTTTTTTATATTTTTTTAAAAAGTTATTTATGCATGTTCAAGTGGAGATATGTAGTAAAATATGGCATATTAGAGGGTGGGAGGTCACCGTAGTAGAGATAGTGAAGATTAAGTCCATATGGCATTGCTGGTACCTTGGGACGCCAGGTGCAACACTTACTCTCCTTAGTGCTTGAAAATGGGTGCGGTGTTGGAGACTTACTCTCTTTAGTACTCAAAAGAATGCGAAGTTGGAGACTATGCTCCTTAGCATCTGTAGGATGTGGGGTGGTAGTAACGACACCCCATTTACTTTTAATAGGGGAAATAGTAGTCCAGAAGTGCTTTAGGACACCTTGGCCAGGTAGTCCTATCATGGATGGAGAGCTTAGGGGACCATACATGTGGTTTGGTTTTGTGAAATAGTCTACTGGTTCAGTTAGGAGTATTAAAGTACTAGATGGTTAGGAATCATGAATGCAATTTGTGGTGATCTTATATGATGTGATTATGTTTCTTATTTTAATACTTGTTTATAACTTGGCTTGTTAATTAATAATGTAGATTATCTTAGTCACTGAGATTTTTATCTAACATCGTGGTTACCATTTTATAGGTTCTACAGCTGAGACTGAGCGAGGGAAGGAATCGAGCAAGGATTTGTAGATTTGCTACATCAAATAGTAATGCCCGATTTTGGTTCAGTGGTGTACATAAACTTATATGAATGATATTATATGTTGCCAATTAAGAATGCATATATTTTGATTGGTTGCACTTGTTTCATACTATGTTATTTTGTATTTTAGCCCAATATGGTACGTGATGTGAATATGTGGAAATTTTTATGGTGATGGGCTAAAATTCTATTGCAAGTACAAGGAATGTTTATCTATGTGGTGACAATGTATTTATAGTGTATTATGTGACAATAGAGGCCAAATAGTACTGGTAGTGTTGATTGTGTGTTTTAGCCATATTGGGTGAAATGGCCATTGAGTGGTCAAATTTTGTATTTGGTATGTTTGTGTGTTTGATTAGTCACTCAAGTTTATTTTGATCCATTGGACTTAGTTCAAGCCTCACAATGGGTTAATGGTATAAGTTATGAGTTTTAGGTACTTAGATGGTTGAAAATTTCTTTAAAAAATTGACTTTTGTATCTGAGTGTCTAAAATTCTCATATGGTGTTGGATCATAACGAAACTTGTACCATTAGTTAGCTTATTGAATAAGCTTCGTGTAGGCACTTAAATCACTTCAATCGGACATTGGAAGCGAAAATGGCTCACGTTTGAAGTTCGTCCAAAAAAGCTGTCATGACAGCATTGCTGTCATGGACACGTGTACCGCAGCGCACGGTACAGTGCGCGAACTTGGCTTTCTATGCCACATGCCACAGTGCATGGACCAAAACACTTAAAAATGACATTTTTGGCCTTGTTTTGAAGTATTTTGCCTCCCAAAACTTTTTCATGCTTCTGATACCTATAAAAATCATTAAGTTTAAGCTCAAACTATCAATTTGAAGGATTTTTATGGGATCCTAAATTTTCCAAAATTATTTCTAAAGGATTAGTAGTTTTAACCCTTATATATATATATATAATGTGGGCTTAAGAGCAATCCTTGCTCCCTAATTATGATTGTTTGTTGTGATTGTGTTGTGAATTTTGGTAATGTCAAGGTGGACATTACATTCTCTAACATAGCACCTTTCAAGGCACTAAGGAGAATTGTTTCCAACACCGCACCCTAATAGGGTACTAAGGAAACCTTGCCATATGGTCTTTATTATCCCCTATACTCAGGTGAACTCCTACCACTTAGATCATGCTTTCTTAAACCATTTAAGGATCCCTTTTCACAATTTACTTTTTCTTATACATAACACACATATGTATAACACTTTACATTACAAAACATAATTTCAATGCTCATCTCAACTAAAAGTCATTTTACACACATAATCACTCAATGCTACAAAACATGCTCAATTTAAAATTAGTTCATACATTACATAGCATACTAATATACAGTTATAATAAATAGTCAAACAAAGGAAGTTATTCAGTTACCTCACCCTTCTGTCATTAAAAAGGTTACCCGTTGATTTTCACTATCATACAAGCCTATCTCAAGCTTCCTTTCTCTACTCACTCGCCCAATATGCCAATCTAAACTGTTTATAAGGTAATTGAATAATTTATGCTATTTGATTATATTGCTTAACTGTTTGTGAGTAGATATATTAATTTAAACTTGAAATTTGATAACCTTACATATTATGAAATGTGATTTGTGTATGAAAAACTATTTACAAATGATGAAAATGGTGAAAATTTATATAGACTGGTTGAGAAATTTGAAGTGTACATGTTTTATATATGATGAGTGTGAGCATAATCTTCTTAGGGGGTAGGAGTTCACCTGTAAGAAGGAGTAGTAGAAGTTCATATGGAATGTATCTTCTTGGTGTTTAGTGAGGCACGGTGTTGGAGATTTTCTCCTTAGTATCCATACAGGATTCGACGTTAGAGAGTGACGCTCCTTAACATCAGTGATGGGGTATTGGAGTAACAACACCCCGATTCATGTGTGATAGGGGGAGACCATAGTCCGAAAGTGGGATAGGATGCTTTTGGCCAGGTGATCTTACCACCAAAGATGGGCTTGGACTATTGTGGAGGTGTACTTGGTTCAAGAGCCTATAGGTTCAATCAAGGTGATATGAAGGCTCAAATGGTAGAATAATTATGCTAGTAGTAAATGATTTGTGTTGATGAAAAAGAGTATGTTATAATATGCAAAAGTATATTTTATTGTTTTGATAGCTTTATTCCTTAATGGTTGTGCATGTTAATTAATAATAGTAAATTATTCTGTTAGTAAGATTTTTATCTCACCCTGTAGCTATGTTTTATAGGTGAAGGCTCTGGTAGGGGCAAGGGAAAGGAAAGGGCATCTGAAAAGTAAAGAGCAAGTTGTATAGCTCTTTCCTTTCCTCTTTTTAGGTATTGTAATCAATATTGTCAATATATAATGCTAACTTAGGAACATGACATTATTTTAGGATATCACTTGTATGAATTTGTGATAAGTATGCGTATCTTGGTCTAAGGTTGATGTTGTGTGTGCCAAGTTATAATTACAAGTGATATAATTGAAGTGATTTATGTACCAAAATGACCAAGTTGATATGAGTGTTAAATTTAATCCACCCCTTTGTGTTATTGTCAAATAGGGGGTTTAGTGGTCATTTTGAGTGTGATTTCTTATTTGTGTGATATGAATGAATTTGTATGTTGTGTGTGGTCTATTTAAGGTGCTCAAAGTATCTCTAGGGCTAATGGCATTTGGCATTATGAGTTAGACACTTTTAAATGTGTTTTATAGTGAAAACGAACCATTTTGAATTTTGGTATCCTTCCTTTTAATGGATGATTATTTAAGTATGAGACTGATACCATTAGTTAGAGGGCTAGAAGAGCTTTGTGTGGATACTTGAATTGCTCAAATCGGACATCGAATGGTGAAACAGCATGCTACAAAATTTTAGAGAGTTGTCATAACAGCAATCTACTATCATGATAGTAAGTGCACACTGCAGCGCAAGTAGCCTTTGAGGGACTCGGCCCTCTGTGCCATCCACCATAGCGGGCGCAGCCTGCACTATAGTAGACAGGTGAGAATCTAGAGAATTTCTAAATTTACTTTAGCATGTTTCAATTACTATTTTGATTTTCATGTTTTTTTCACCATATTTAATTAATTTTAAACTATGATTTGAGCTCAAACATATTTTAAAAAGGGTTTCTTGGGATCCTTTTATGTTAACTAATTATCTTCTAAAACCCTTGGGTTGTGATAACCTTTGCTTGGGATTGTATCTAATGCTGGTTATCACAATAGTGTGTAAGAGTGTTTTCCTAGTAATGTCAAGGCAGACATTACAATTTGGTATCAGCTTCAAGCATTCTGAGACTGGTATGTATGATTGTTGTGTGGATTGTATTGTTATTGCATTCATGTCTAAAATATGGCATATATATTCGTTACACTTATCTTCCCTTTATATAGTTATCTCATTTAATGCTTAATCTGTGTGTGGTTACTTCTATCCTTAGGAAGGGAGAGAGGATGGTAAGAAGAAGAACCGCCAAAATAGCTACGAGTGGTAACCTATCTAATACGGATGTGGTATCAGAGATTAATAAGCTACCACCAAAGAATTACATTCTAGTTTGTCAAATCTTGAAATAACCAAGGAATGAGCCATAGGATAATATTAGAGATGAGGAACTTAATACAAGAAATACACAATTCGATATGGGGTTAAGGTATATCAAGGAATGAAAGGGCAAGAGGTGATAGCAGAACTATTGAAAATGAAAAAGGAATGTATGAGGAAGAAGATGAAGCTTATGAGGAGAGCACACCCAAGCAATTCAAAGCTGTAGGTGGCAATGATTCATAGAATTCCATGGATAGAGCATGGAATAGTTTCTCATGGTTTCGTCTACCTCCCTTTAATGGAACAATAAAGGAGGGCAAAGTTGAAGAGGGGATCGAGATAATTGAAACAATCTTTAAGGTCGTGCCATGCTCAAAAGAGCATAAGTTGACTTTAGCCTTCGTGTTACTTGTAAAAGAGATTAAACATTAGTAAAAGTCAGTGAGACTGACAGATAGAGTTAAGTGGACATGGGATGAATTTAAAGTAAGGTTTTTTAAATTCTACTTCCCAGTGGCCTTTATAGCAGAGAAAGAGGTTGAGTTCTATGAGTTCAAGCAAGGAAATCTTGATGAAGAAGCATTCATTGCTAAATTCAATCAATTGTCAAAGTACTCTACCTATCTCATAGGAAATGATAACTAGAAATGGAAGGCAGAGAGGTTACTCGAGAAGATGAGGCCTGAGTACCGACAACAGTTGGCCTTGTTTAAGATCACATCTTATGATAAGATGTGCAACAAGCTGAGAATAACTATAAGAAGGGGCAGAGAGGTAGAGGCTAAGAAGAGAAGGGATAGTCAAGACAAATTTGCATAGTCGCTTGGCCCTACTGGTAGAGTTAGCAAGAGAGCCAGTTTTAGCTCCAGTAGTTCTGGGAGCTTTATGAGGAAGAAGACCTTTCAAAAGGAGATTATAGTCTTAAGGTTCTTTCCAGAGGAGCAGTGGGCCAAAGAACAACGCTAGTGGTAGACAGCCATCTCAGCAAGCTTCCACAATGCTTGTGTCGACTCTTAACATAGCTAGAATCCCTCAGTGCTTGAAGTATGGGAGATATCATGTGGGAAAGTGTTGGACTTGTTTTAAGTATGGCAAGATAAGGCATATAGCCAAATATTATGAAGAGGGCGGAGTGGGTACCACAAAGTAGAGATCGATTATTCCTAGAAGGGTATTCACATTATCCTATGAGGAGGCAGGCGCATCTCTAAATTTGATTAGAGGTAACATCTCTCTGCACAACTATGATATAGATGCTTTGCTTGATTCAGGTGCTACCCATTCTTACATTTCTGATGACTATGTGTTGAGGTTGAAATTGTCTATACATACCCTGCCACATGTGATTAATGTGTCTATACCAACAGGAATTTCTGTAAGAACCGACCGTGCTTATCTGGGTGTTCATTTGAGATTTGAGAATAGATCAACTACTATTGATTTGATCTATTTACCCATGATTGGGATTGGTGTAATGGTTGGTATAGACTATTTGTTGGCAAACAATGTGACACTAAATTGTGTAAGAAAGATAATATCCTTGCTAATGTACATTGTACCTACAATGAAATCAAGTCAATCAAGAGTCTTATATATGACGCAAGCAAAAAAGTGCATTCAACAGGGTTGTTAGGCATATATGGTGTTCTTTTCCATTCATGCTGCTTATAACAGAGGAATTGAGAGAATAGGGGTGGTGAATGAGTTTTCCAAAGTATTCTCAGAAGAAGTGTCTGGATTGCCGCCTTAATAAGAAGTAGAATTTTCTATTGACCTTGTGCCTAGAATAGAACCCATATCGAAAGCTTCATATTGAATGTCTCTATCTGAGTTGGCAAAGCTAAAGGAACAACTTAAGGAACTACTAGAAAAAGGTTTCATAAGTTCGAGTGTGTCTCTGTAGGGATCACCGGTGTTATTTGTGAAGAAAAAGGATGGTAGTATAAGACTTTGTAGTGACTACAGACAATTGAACAATGTGATAATCAAGAACAAGTATCTATTACCTAAAATTGATGACTTACTAGATCAGTTGGTTAAGGCTGTAATGTTTTCTAAGATCGACCTATGATTAGGCTATCATCAGCTGCGAGTTAGGGTTAAGGATATACCAAAGACTACCTTTCACACTAGAATAGTCACTATGAGTTTCTAGTGATGTCATTTAGATTGACGAATGCTCCAGCAATATTTATGGACTACATGAATAGAATACTTTGTCCCTATCTTGATAAGTTCATGATAGCGTTCATCGATGATATTCTAATTTACTCAAGAGACGAGGAAGAGCATGCAAAGCATCTTCGTATTGTCTTACAACTTGTAAAGGACAATAAGTTGTATGCTAAACTCAGCAAATGTGAGTTTTGGCTGAAGGAAGTGAGATTCCTTAGTCACGTGGTGTTGGTAAAAGGGATTGTTATGGATCTACAGAAGGTGGATGCTGTTTTAAAATGGGAACTGCCTACCTCAATGAAAAATATTAGAAACTTTTTAGGATTGGCAAGCTATTATTGGCAATTCATTTAAGTATTTTTATAGATTGTGTCTCCATTGACTAAGTTAACTTGAAAGGATTAGCCATATGTGTGGACCAAAAAGTGTGAATTAACATTTCAAGAGTTGAAGAGGAAATTGACCTTTGCTCCAATATGGATTATTCCTAATCCTTGATTACCATATATGGTTTATACGGATGCATTATTGAAAGGTTTAGGCTGCATTTTAATGCAAGATGAGCAAGTTATTGCTTATGCTTTGAGACAGCTGAGACCGTATGAGGAGAATTATCTAACTCATGATTTTGAGCTAACAATAGTAGTTTTTGCCTTAGAAATTTGGTGACACTATCTCTATGGGTCTATGTTTGAAACATTTATTGACTATAAGAGTTTGAAGTACTTAGTGGATCAGATGGAACTGAATATGAGGCAACACAGATAGATGGAATTCCTCAAGGACTACAACTTTGAAATCAAGTATCATTTAGGTAAAGCCAATGTAGTGACCGATACACTACATAGGAAAATGGTGCATGTTGCTCACATGATGATCCAAGAGCAATGATTACTTGAGACTTTCTTGGATACTTAGAGGAAAGTACTTTATATGATATTGTACAATGTACACTCTACAGTTATAACCAATGAATTCTGGAAAGAGTTACGAGCTGCTCAGTTTGAGGATGAACATTTGTTGGGAATCTATAAGGATATTGAAGAGAAGAGACCCACAAAATTCAGATTCAATGATGATGGATAAGTGATTTATTGGGATCAAATTTGCATACCAAGTGATGAGGAGATAAGGAAGGATATCCTAGAGGAAGCACACCGTAGTGAATACATTATTCACCCTAGTGTTACCAAAATGTATCAGGATATAAAGCAAACATGGTGGTGGCCCAAAATGAAGAAAAATGTGACAGAGTTCGTTGCCAGGTGTCTCACGTGTTAGAAATTCAAAATTGAGCACCAAAGACCTGGTGGTGTGTTGCAACCACTAGAGTGGAAATGGGATATCATATCAATGGATTTCATTACTAGATTGCCTAGAACTCAAGTGGTCTATGATATAATATGGGTGATTATGGATCAATTGATGAAGCCAATGCACTTCTTGGTAGTGAAGACGACATATTCACTTGAGAAGTATGCCAAGGTATATGTGAATGAGATTGTGAGACTTCATGGGGTGCCAAAAGACATTGTCTCTAACCGTGATCCAAGGTTCACATTAAAATTCTAGAGAGCATTGTAGGAGTAATGGGCACTAGATTGAGATTTAGCATGGCCTATTATCCACAAACGGACGGCCAGATTGAGAGGACTATCTAAATGCTCAAGGATATGTTACAAGCTTGTGCCTTAGAGTTAAGATCGGCGTAAAAGACCATTAGAATTCTTGGAGGGTGATCATGTGTTTTTGAGGGTCACGCCAATGACTATCATTAGGAGATCAATAAAGGCTAAGAAATTAACTCCTAGGTTTATTGGTCACTTTGAGATTTTAGAGAAGTTAAGACTTGTGGCCTATTGGATTGCCTTACCATCAAGTTTATCAAGTGTTCATGATATATTCCATGTGATTCAGCTCAAGAAGTATCAACCAAATCCTTCTTATGTTATTGAGTTAGAAGATGATGTAGAACTTCAAGAAAACTTGACCTATCAAACTAAACTAGAGTGGATTGTGGATATGAAAGATTAACAATTGAGGAAAAAAATAATTCAATTGGTTAAGGTCTTTTAGAAAGGTATGACTCCTAGTGATGTGACTTGAGAGATCGACAAAATGAGGCAGTTATATCCCCAATTATTTCCACAGTTATATGTTTGTATGAGATTTTGAATTTTGAGGGCAAAATTTCTTAAAGGAGGGGAGAATTGTAACATCTTAAGTTTCCCAATTAGTAATTATTAGTGTTTTTAAGGGTAAATTGGTTAATTTAGATAAATTATTGATTAATGAAGTTTATAAGAGACTAATATGGTTTTTGAATTCTTGGACTGCCTTAGGAGAAGGCTAGGTCAATGTTTGAGTGGGCTATAGCATGAAAGGGAGTTTAAATTTTAGTGGACTTTTTGTGCCATATGTCGTGGTGGGCATGTCAATCTGCCATGGCACATGTGCAAAAGTTAACACTTATCAGACATGAAAAACAGACCAAAAAAAGAAGGAAGAAAGAAGGAAAACGTGAGAGTGATAGAGAGGAGCTCGTGTACTACTAGAGCATGATCCCTAGGCCATGTTAGGAGCATTTAGAGCTTGAATCACCATTGGGTAAGTTCCACATTCACTCACCTTCCCTATTTGTGCAAATTTTTTAACTTAAGTTGTAGTATGGGGCTTGATCTTAGTTCCCTTGGGTTTAGACCGAACCCATTAGTTTATTTAAGGTCTTGGGGAGTTGAATTAATCTTCTAACTCTATGTTTATAAGTTTTATAGAGATTGGGAATTTTGTTTAGGGTTTGAATGAACCTTATGTATAATTTAAGGATTTTGAGACAATGTGGGGTATTGGTTAGTGATTTTGGTGTATTGAAATATTTAATAGGATGGTTAGAGTGTTTGGGAATAGTTAATGTTGTTAGAAAAAGAATTTGGGTATTTTAGGCACTAAGAACCTAATGAATTTGGGGTTATCCAAAGTGATAATTGATGATTGTTACTTGATTGTGTAGATTGAGTGTTGCTCGAGCTACCTCATACATATAGAACATGTGGAGCTAATGTTCAGCCATAGTAACCATTTTGTGTGACAAAGGGTTGAGGTAATAGAATAATTTATGCTATTTGATTATATTACTTAACTGTATGTGAGTATATATGTTAATGTGAGCTTGAGATTTGATAACTTTGCATTTTGCAAAATGTGGTTTTATGCATGATATTTGAAAATGATGAGAATGGTGAAAATTTATATGGACTAGTTGAGAAATTTAAAGTGTACATGTGTTATATATAATGAGTATAAGTATGATCTTGTTAGGGGGTGGGAGTTCACCCGTAGGAAGGAGTAGTGGAAGTCCATATGACATGCATCTCCTCAGTGTCTAGTAAGGCACAGTGTTGGAGATTTTCTCTTTAGTATCCATATGGGATATGGTGTTAGAGAGTAATGCTCCTTAGCATCAGTGATGCAACGTTGGAGTAATGACACCTCAATTTGTGTGTGATAGGGGGGACTATAGTTTGGAAGTAGGATAGGATGCCTTTGGCTAGGTGATCGTACCACCAAAGGTGGGCTCGGACCATTTTGGAGGTGCATTTGGTTCAAGAGCCTATGGTTTCAATCGGGGTGATATGAAGGCTCGGATGAAAGAATGATCATGCTAGTGGTAAATGATTTATGTTGATGAAAAAGAGTATGTTATAATATGCAAAAGTATATTTTGGTGTTTTAATAGCTTTACTCCCTAATGGTTGTGCATGTTAATTAATAGTAGTGAATTATTTTGTTACTGAGATTTTTATCTCACCTCGTGGTTATATTTTACAAGTGAAGGCTATGGTAGGGGCAAAGGGAAGGAAAGGGCGTTTGAAGATTGAAGAGCAAGTTGTATAGCTCTTCCCTTTTCTCTTTTTGGGTATTGTAATGAATATTGTCAATATATAATGCCAACTTAGGAATATGACATTATTTTGGGATATTACTTTTATGAATTTGTGATGAGTGTGCATATCTTAGTCTAAGGTTGATATTGCATGTGCTTGGTCAAGTTACAATTACAAGTAATATAATTGAAGTGATTTATGTGCCAAAATGATCAAGTTGATATGGCTGTTAAATTTAATCCACCCCTTTGTGCTATTGTCAAATAGGGGGTTTAGTGGTCATTTTGAGTGTGATTGCATATTTGTGTGATATGCATGAATTTTCATGTTGTGTGTGGTCCATTTGAGGTGCTCAAAGTGTCTCTAAGGCCAATGGCATTTGACATTGTGAGTTGGACACTTTTAAATGTGCTTTGAGGTGAAAACAAACCATTTTAAATTTGGGTGTCTATATTTTTAACAGATGATTATTTGAGTGTAAGACTAGTGTCATTAGTTAGAGGGCTAGAAGAGCTTTATGTGGACACTTGAACCGCTCAAATTAGATGTCGGATGGCAAAATGGCATGCTCTAAAAGTTTAGATAGTTATCATGATAGTAGGTGCGCGCTGTGGCACAAGGTAGTGGCGGACAAGCTAGAATCTGGAGAATTTCTAGATTTGCTCCATCTTGTTTCAATTGATGTTTTGATTTCCATGCTTCTATTACCATATTTAATTAATTTTAAACTATGGTTTGAGCTCAAACAATATTTCAAAAAGGGTTTTTTGGGAGCCTATTGTCTTAACTAATTATCTTCTAAAACCCTTGGGTTATGATAACCTTTGCTTGAGATTTTATCTAATCCTGGTTATAACAATAATATGTAAGAGTGTTATCTTGGTATGTCAAGGTAGACATTACAACAGTGCCCCTCAGTCAATTCTCAACAGCTCACATAAGCACTGATTTGGCTAAATCGAATCTCTTAACATGTAAAACAGTTCAATTGAAACCTTTTGAATTTATACGTCTATTATTTATAGTCATTAGCCCTATAGGCTACTCAAACAATCATAATAACTTTGTAACTCAGTTATCCACTCAATTTCTCAATTTCAACCTAAGTTTTTGCTATTTTGAGCTCAAATTCTTAAAATTTAATCATTCAACTCCATATTAGTCACAAAACCTTAGTTTTGTGTTTGATATCTCATTTTAATCCTTTCTTTTAGATTGTAACACCTTAAGACCTAAGGATTTAATTTCTCATTCAAAGAAATTCAACAAAATGGGGTAGAAATGAAGCTTAGGATTGCGCGATACCTACCTAGTGATAAAACACATTTGTTACCCACTTTTATTTATCAATTAGGACCCTTTTATTAATGATTTATCACCTTCAAGTGCACACATTGCATTGGATTTATAATTTCGCCTAAGTTTCTAGGTTCAGTGCACTAAGGGCATTTTGGTCCAAAAAATGAACTTTTGAGAAAATGTATAAGAAAAATTGAAAAAGTGAATTTTATGTCTAGTTGATGAGTGGTGAAATTATATTTTTAAAATTCATTTTAGTTTAAGAGTAATTAAATAAAAAAAGTCAACACTTTCTTAAGTGTCATAGTTTGTCCTAGTTTTTGGTTTGCCTTTGTGTGAAAATTTTTTATATAATTTTGTGCAGCCTAAACTTGGTTAATTTGATAAATTCTCCCTTCTAATTATGAATTTAATTATGGACATGAATTAGATTTTATTATATCATATGCTATTTAATTGAATTATGTGATTTATATGACATAAGTGGCATGTGACTTGTGCATCAATTGGGCAATTGAGGTCAACACTCCTTGAGGTCAATGGCTGATGGTTTGCACGTGAATTATGATTATTTTGAGGGATTAAATTGGCTGAAATGATGTGGATGACACATGAGAAATTAGGCACACATTGGAATCATCTACAAACCAATAGGAAGTTGTCACCTTGCAAGTGTGACAAGGTGATAGGAAATTAGTCGCTTATCCTCAAAATTATACTAAAGCTAACCCTAATGCAATATAGGGCCAACCCTAGGTCATCTCCCAAGGAATGGTTTTAAGTCTAATTGAAAGTTATCTAGTGAAATAAATCAACCAAAGTTTGTAGGAATTTAGTTATCTATCTAATTATCTAAACTAATTACCTAATATGCAAGTAATTAAAATGCTAGTGAAAGTGAGTGAAATGAACTTCCCTTTTTACAATAATGGAACCCTAGAGATTAGTTAATTTTGGACTCATTATCTTCTCATGATTAGGCTAAGTTTAGCTTCCCTTTCCTCTTGACTAAAGCTGTCATGACTTAAGAAAATTATCCTAAGCCAATTAACCTAATTAGCTAACCTCCCTAGGTCTTAGATTAAAGTCCCTAGTTCAATTAACCAATTGGTGAAGACATTAGCCAAGTGATTCATTCAAAATCCTCTCTCAACAGCCATGGTCAAACACATAAATTGAGCAACCACAAGATTATGTCAAGCTACTCAATAACACAAGCATTAACACCACAAGATTATGCAATATTAACACAAGAAATTCACTAATTGAAAAACACAAGATTATGTGCCAAACAAAGAGTGGCAAAATTCAGTCATGGCTGTCCAAGGAAGAAATTAAATGAAAGGATCCTCTCTCTTTACATCAACATCAAATTCAAATTAGAATTTATAAGCTAAGATGATTAGACCCTAGATTAAGGAATCTAACCATCTAGTAAAAAGAGAAGAGGATAGGAAACAAAAGAACTTAGCCAATTTGAAGCTCAAGACTCATCCTCCATCTTCATCTCTCTAGGATTCCACAAAGAAACTTAGCCAATCTTCATCTTCAAGAACCCTAGTGATTGCTTGTGAAGGCCAAACTCCATAGCTCTTGAATGATGGAAATGAGCTTCAATCCTTGTGAAAATGGAAGGGATGGAACGAAAATGAAGAGAGGAGAAGAATGGTATGAGTTTTGTGGAGGTTTGGTGGCTGAAAATGGAGGTTAGGGTGCTGGAAAATGAAGAACAAAAGAGAGAAAATGAAGAACACTATGAACAAGAGAGAGAGAATGTGGAAGATGAATGAGATATGTGTTGGATCCCATTTGGGACTTAAAATGGCGTGCTCCTTGGTGTCTCCCATCAGCTGAAGCTTAATTAAAATAAGGAAAAAAAAATTAAAATGTAAATGGGAGCCTTGTCACACTTGCAAGGTGGCAACTTCCTATTGGTTTGTAGATGATTCCAATGTGTGCCTAATTTCCCATGTGTCATCCACATCATTTTAGCTGATCTAATCCCTCAAAATAATCATAATTCACGTGCAAACCATCAGCCATTGTCCTCAAGGAGTGTTGACCTCAATTGCCCAATTGATGCACAAGTCACATGCCACCTATGTCACATAAATCACATAATTCAATTAAATAGCATATGATATAATAAAATCTAATTCATGTCCAGAATTAAATTCATAATTAGAAGGAGAATTTATTAAATTAATCAAGTTTCAGGCTGCACAAAATTATATAAAAATTTTCACACAAAGGCAAACCAAAAACTAGGACAAACTAAGACACTTAAGAAAGTGTTGACTTTTTTATTTAATTACTCCCAAACTAAAATGAATTTAAAAATATAATTTCACCATTCATCAACTGGACATAAAATGCACTTTGTCAATTTTTCTTGTACATTTTCTCAAAAGTTCATTTTTTGGACCAAAATGCCCCTAGTGCACTGATCTAGGAAACTTAGGCAAAGTTCCAAATCTAATGCAATGTGTGCACTTGAAGGTGATAAATCAAAAAAAAAATGGGCCAATTGACAAATAAAAGTGGGGTAAAA
>NW_026555955.1:0-45412 GCF_029017545.1 Prosopis cineraria | reverse complement strand
AAGGCAACCTATGTTTATGGCGATTAATCTAAGAACTAATTCTCGGGGTCCTCTTTTCTTCTTGACGAATATTAAATATCATCTTCTTAATTAATTATTACTAGTAAGCTTTCTTTTTTATTCCACTCAAGATTCCATAATAAACTTGTCAGTTTATTTGACCAGTGTGAACCATGCACCATTAATACTAATATAGTCCCTCCCCCTAACACCAAAGTCTTCTTGAGTCTTAAAACGTCACTTTTTCAACTTTAACAATACTCAAAATTTTTTCACCTGTTCTATTGATATGTAAGTTCTCATATAATTGTATGGTCTTTAAAAGTAATTAATTTTTTTAATAAGTTTGTGTAATTTATTTCTTTTGATTTTAAAAATTAGGTAAAATATGACTCCTAGTCCTATTAGTTTCACACAATTTCTGCAATTTCCGTCTTACTTGGTATCGATTTGGTTCTTTATAATTTCAAAAATTCAAATAAATAGTCCTCGTCCTATGAATGCATAAAAAAATTTTAAACAAATCATTTCAAAGCATGAAATTAATATCTTTGAGAAGTAATAATAAATAAAAGAAAAAAATACGGCATCTTAGGGGAAATTTTATTTGAAATTTATGTGATATTCGAAACATGAGAACCATTTTTTCTCAAAATTATAGGGATTGAATTAATACCCATTAAAACATAGGGCTAACTCTCAAATTAGGTGAAACTTTGAGAACTATAAGTTATATTTTCTATAAAAAAATTAATTAGCTGAAAATCCACTTTCCAAATATGTTTAGTTTTAGGTAACATAATCTTTTTGTCATATTTTTCAGGCAAAATATATCTACCAGGGCTTATGATGAAAGCTATCTTGACATGTCGATGCAGGAAAAATGCGAAAACAAATAATAAATTTAATATATTTTAGAATTGTATATATGATGAGATCACATATTGCATAAAAGCTCACATAATTATGATAGGTTCATCAAGGGGAACAAAAGAGAAGAAATTATAATGGAGGGAAGGAAAGACAAGGGGTTTTAGCTAATATTGAGATCAATGTCGACAATACCAGATCGAATATCAAAAGCTAGCCCATCGATCCAACCCAAACCCAAAAGAGATCAATTATAATGAAAGAAAAGGGACAGGATTACATAAGAGATTTTAATATTAATATTGATATTGATGAGATGAAATTAATATTGAAAAGCCAGTCCAGCTGGATGTTACTATCATCAAGACTCCAATAGTACTCTCTCTAATCCTATTTATAAGATAAATAGAGAAGAATTTTTTTGATCCTATTTATAAGTTACATCATTAAATTGTTATCATAATTTTTTTACTCTCCATTGAATGTTGGAGAGAAAATATATTATTAAAGTATGTATATCTAACAGGACAAAATTGAGAATTTATTAAATTTTAAAATAGAGTTAACGAATTTTAATGGTTTTCTTAGTATTGATAAAATATGTTAAAAGTGACTTATAAATAGAACCAGAGGAGTATATTTTAGAGCAATCTTACAATTGCATATAAAATATTAAACTTGCATTAAAATTATTTCATTAATGACAGTTGATTGAATTTAAATGTCCATTTCGATTATCAATATCATTGCCCGCGAGCCGACATTATTAGTACAATATGGGCACCACACTTTTACGTTTCTCTATTTTCATAAAAAAGAACTAGCATAACAAAGCTGTATAACGAATGTACTTCCTAGTCGTCATTCATGTCCTTAGGATTGGTTAAAATATATACGATCTTGAGCAGGAAAAGTGGATTAGAAATGGTAAGTGATTAACCATTGAATCTCCAAATACACGAGAGCAAACTCGAGAAACTATTGTATTGCTTGTCCAATTCAAGTTCTCAATGGAATATATTCTCATGAGTTATGATCATGAAACCATTTTAATTGATAACTTCAGTACGTTTATTTGATCGCAGAGAATCATAAAACTTTCAACATGAATATCATTTGCATGTTACGGAATATTTGCTCAACTCTATTCATCATAGTAGTGTTCGAAGCGCCATGATTTCTGCTTTTGAAAAGTTGTTCTCGCACGCGTCAGCGCCTATGGCTTGACGCTTCAAAGAATGAAGAGATATATCATATGATTGGTTCGGATCACAAAATAAACGTAGGTGACTTGTTTACAGAGAAATAGAGATGCAATGGAAAGCAGGTGAATATAATTATAGAAGGAGGAAATAGGACCAAGGGGCTCTTGGTTTAACTAATTGAAAGAGTTAAATTTGTTTATCTTGGAGTTTTAGGTTTGAATCTTGGAATATATATGATGGCATTAAATGAACATGCCAAAGTATGTCTTACATACCTATGAGGCCACCATTGATAATAAAGGTTCCACATATTGAAAGTTTGGATCAATCTATATGGAAGTGGTAATATTCTCAAGTGTTTCAGGATATTAGGCAATGAAATAAAAAAAATTAAATGAGAAAATAGGACATTGGTCCTAATAGAAAGAGTTATGATTGCTTAAGTAAAGATTTCGGATTCGAGTTTGTGCAAATGCAAATTAAGGAGTTACTTTTGAAAAGAGCTATTTTTGAAAATACTTGAATATGACTTGGTCAAATATCCATATAAAAAAAGATCAAGAAAATAGGAATTTACATCTAACCACATTTATTAACAGAGTCTGATTTGAGAAAAGACAAATTAAGGATTAATTAAAGGGATGTGAAAGGCAAGGTGGATTAATTCAAATCTAGTTTGCAATCCACTTTGATTAGCACACAGTGGCAAAAGATTCTAATATGGTTAAGTGAGATTAATTATAAGTCAAGTAAGGAAATAGTTTCAATGCTCATCATACAGATGAGCACTAAAAGCTCATTACCTCTGGACTATTCAGATCTAATTTTTACAGTTTAAATTTTCAGTTTTTCAACAAATACCTTTTAAATAAAAAATTATTTTTTAAAAAACTGACAGTTAAAATATTGTTGTCTTTATTTAAATTTTATATCCATTAAAATATTTAAAAAAATAAAAATAAAAAGCTATTTGAATGGTTAAGAGGTGATGAGCTTTCAATGCTATCTGTTTGATATAAAATAAAACTGGTTCCGTAAGTAAGAGGTTTTCTTGAGTGCAATAGGGGGTCAAGGCTTTATTAAAGTGGATTGAGACTAATGAGTGATCAATTAAGAATGACTAATATGGATTGATTAGCATTTCCACTAGTTAGTAGCAGCTAGGGTTTGAGAAGTTAATCTATTGGTATGCCTTTGGCTTTACCTGAGGACGAATGCAAGGGGAGGCTAAAGGGGGTGCTGGCCCCCCACAATTTCACCTCTTCTTTAAATTTTTGTTCCCTTAAATTTTGCATGTAAAAATTGTGAAAATTAATATTAGTCCCCCATATTTTAAGTAGTTTTTAATTTTGCCTCCCCCATGTACTTATTTCAGGATTCATCACTGGGCCTTACCCGTACACACAAGTCGCGTTGATTGAACCACGCAGTTCTTATCTTAATAATTTCATCTTCTCTTTTCTTTGGCTTTATCACTGCTTTTAAATTATGTGTTCTCAGAGATCACGTTCTTTGTTCTCATTCAGTTTCACTCTTATTGGTCTCTATTATTCTTTGTCTATATTTGATTAAATTTAATTATTTTTAGATGCCTTTAATTTTATTTTATTGAATTTAATACATCTTTAAAGATCTTTCGAGATTTACAAGACTTTTGAATTCTTGAGAAATGAGCAATAGTTGAGAAAGATATTGAGCGTTGAACACGGAGGAGTGGAAGATTGCCCATGTCCTAAAATATTAATATTAAATGCTCTTCCTCGTACCATCTTTTGTTTCTTATCCTCTACAGTCAAACTGATAAATAATTAATGGTCCTCTTTTCCTTTAACGTTCTTTAAGGATTTGAGGAGTGCAAATATTTTATTCCCATGGGTGCTAAATACTCATCGTGTAGATTAAGGAAATTAATTAATTACACACACACACATATATATATATATAAAACAAGAAATTTAGGTAGCTGCATTTTCATAATATCAATAGTTCATGTCTGATGCGTGACCATGAGAATTCGAGATGCCTGTAGCTACTGCTTTGCCCAAAACCTAGTACCAGGTAACCTGGTGTTATTTCTTCTAGTGTTTGTGTCACCAGCAAAACATAATGCAAACATATTGTTGCAACTTCCTTTGAAGAAAATGTTCTCTTATGTAGATCGTAATATCCTACTTGTGTCATCTCTCATAAGATTACTATTATACCATCGATTTATAAGATATTGCTCTATTCGTAAGTTGTGTGAATTATAATGATCTCACATTAAACTCAACAGCCCAAGATCTAATTATTACAGACCGTAAGAATGCCGCTTGAAAGCCACTTATATACATGTGCATTTGATCGAGGACAACAAACTACAACATTATTCTGTTTAGAAGCAAGGGCGAATCTAGGAGCTCAATTTAAAATAAAACATGAAGTGGGAGCCAAATTTTAATTTAATATTTTTTATAAATAAAATATTTTATTTTTCTCATCAAATTAAGGATCATTGAGGTGTGGGGGCTGAGGCAAGCACCCGTCATTGCTCCCCTTGGCTCCGTCTTGGTGTTCAGAAGGTTAATTAAGCAAAATTGTATATAGAGGCACATTTCAATATATATTAGGTAAGAACTATGTCAATAAATATTATTCATTTGGTATGGAAATTTGACCTCTAATTTAGAGTCCACATTCAATGAGCACTGAATAATGCTTATGAGGGTCAAGGTCCATTTCAGTTTTATTTGATTTCTACAATCCATTTAAATTAATTTTTTAAATATTTTTAATATTATATTTATTAGAATAAAAAATATAAAAAAATTTAATATTAAATTTGGACTATTTAAAGTATATTTAAATGGTTAATTTATAAAATTTGTAAATTTTTTAATATTAAATTAGGTTATCTAAATTATATCTGAACTATACAGAATCTATCTGTATGGTTAAATTATAAAATTATAATTTTTTAATATCAAATTGGACTGTTAGGTTAAATGTGTATTGACCAGATTGATAATAAATAGATACATTAAAATTTTAAAATTTTTATATTAATAAATATAATATTAAAAATATTTTAAAAATTAATTTAAATAAACGATAGAGATCAAATAAGGTTGAAATATAGGGTTAGGAGAGCATGCCGTGCTCATAACAAACAATGAGCACCGAATGAAATTCCTATAATTTACAAGGTGGTGATTTCAAAGTGTTCGCATTTGGTGCTCATCATTATGATGAGCACCAAATGCTTATCAGGGCTAGAAGCAATTTTGACTCTCTATTTTAGCCTTATTTAATCTCTGTCATTTATTTAAATTAATTTTTAAATATTTTTAATATTATATTTATTAAAATAAAAAAGTTAATATTAAATCTAAACTATGTAGAATACATTTAAATGATTAATTTATAAATTTTTATTATTAAATCAGATCTTTTAAATTATACAAAAACTGTACAAAGTTTATTTATATAGTCAAATTATAAAATTATAATTTTTTTAATATTAAATTAGATTGCTAGATTAAATCTGTACTAACTAGATTGGTAATGAATAGATATATTAAATTTAAATTTTTTTTATATTTTTATATTGATAAATATAATATTAAAAATATTTAAAAATTAATTTAAATGAATGGTAGGGATTAAATAAAGCTGAAATGGAAGGCCAAGATTGTTCCTGACCATAATGAGCATGAGGCATCGAATGTAATTCCATAGAAGGATTTGTATTTGAATCAAATTCCCCATTTAGATATATAAAAAATTTATAGATATGGATTTGATCTAAACCTAAATTCATATTTTATTACATATTTTTTATAATTTTAAATTCTCTCTGTATTATAGTTATTCAAAATTTTAGCTATTCTAACGCTTTTTTTTTCACATTTTCAAAATCAATGCCTCTATTACTTTTACCTCTTCTCTTTTTTAACGTTTTGTCTTTCATCAATTAAAAAATGAAAGTAAGCTCGTCACTTCTAATTTTCTATTAAACAATAATTTGAAATTGAGATTTTGAATTTAAGATTCTAAATCTAAAAAATAAATTTAAATTTATCAATTCAAATACTATCTAAATGTTTTTTATCACAAAAACATACCTTAATCATGATAAACTCTTAACACCCAACTCATATGGATTTTATTGTCACCGAACAAAGTATACAAGGAGGAATCTTTCATTCTATATTCTACATGGAGGGACACGCTGACACGCCCACACATGCACAAAGAGATCACCACGTAGGTTTTAGGGGTCACAATTGTTTGTCGTCCTAATTCCTGAATAACTTAGTAAATCGTGACGAATAATGATCATATATAGGTAAGTTATTTAAAATCTCAAGTTTGTTTTGTCCAAGAGGAGCCTTAAGGGTCGGATTAATTATTCAAACTAAACTCAATGTTGACTTAGAAAATTAGGGCCGACGATATTATTAATATGCCAATTAAGAATCTTTTGTTGCGTCAATAACGACAATTGTTGAGTCATCATTTTAAATATGCTACTGTTTAACGACAACGAGTCATTTTAAAACGTCAATCGTGTTCCATTAATTCAAGTCTACTGTGTGTGTTTGTATGCATGCTTCTGTAGTTTAATAAGAATGTGTAAAACTATATTAATGATGTCTGCCAACAGAACTTGAAATTAACTTGCTGGCATGTCAAGGTCAGATCAAACTGCGTTTTTTTTTTTTGTAACAACAAAAAAATATCTTAAATCGCAAGTGTTAATATCCTATAACTCCATTAATTGAGTTAGGCTTGCATGGCTAACTGTTTTGTTTCCAGAGTTTGAAAAATATCATTATCATTATCATCAAATATAAATTTATACTAAGTTATACATTAATTGTAAATAACGTAGGAGTAATTGGTTTATTTTAGATTTAATATAATATTTAAAAACATGTATAGTTAATTATATATACCATTGTCACAAGTAGGTCATGTAATTAATCAACGGTAAAAACAAACATAATTAAGAAAAAATCATAGTATAAGAAAGATGCTGATGAGTGGGATCTTCCTCTTTATTGTCATCACTCAATCCCAAACGATGACTTGACAGGATGTAAAATAAAAGCCTAAAGTTACTCAAAAAGCTCATTCATAGGAAAAGCTTGTTCATGCACTATGAATTATTATATTCTTTCTTTCTATCCGTTTATATTCTTGGGCAAAATATTTTTATTTAATTCATTAATTTCTTATATGTAGTTGGAGCAAAAGAAAAAAAAAAAACAAAGAAAGAAAAGAAAGTATATGGTCCACTCAGTAGATCCCATCTACTTTCGAGAAATAAGCCAGAACAAGATGTCCGTTTTTCATAAATGATACATTCTTATGATCTCTAATAAACGTGACATTTATTTTAATTTAATGGTTTAACTATACAAATTGATGCTTAAATAATTCACTGATTGTCCTTGTATTATAAAGGTAGTGTTAATTAAATCTTCATTAATTAAGGACACCAGCCAGCCTGGCAAAAGCCAAATGCCACTTCTTCTTTTTTTTTTTACATTTTAAAAATCTTAGCTATATATACTTATATATTTCAATCCCTTTTCCAGAGTTTATTCCATTTTCAAGTTAAGAGATTAACCATTTTAAGAAGTAACAAAGTCTATGAATTGTGGGGCTCCTAACCTACACGCTGCCCTTATTAATGTCTGATGGACATACCCTGAACGCTCGTTGACCTATCTGATCATGCCACATGAAAAGAAACGAAGTTAATGTGTGTTGCCAACTACTTGTTTCCTTTTAAGGTTTAGAAGTTAAGGCCCACTAATCCTCTCATATATCAGAGTTTTAAGAGTATAGTGTTTATCAATGTCTATCAAGTATTTCTAGCTAGTTCATCTCTGAAAAAGTAAAATGTGGTGAGAATAGTATGTTCAGAGAGTTCAAAATGATATGTAAATCACTGACTTAATTTTTCTAAATATAAAAAGATATAAAAAGCTTCGTGGGTAGTAAACGATTCAGCTCATATAAGCCTTCATTTGAATGTACTGAGTTTATACTCTGTATATTTTTTTAATAAAAATGTGTACTGAGTTTATACTCTGTATATTTTTTTAATAAAAATGTGTGCCTAACCTTTTAATTTTATATAAGTTTTTAATTTGATCTTTTAATTTTATAAAATAAATTTTTATCAATAGTTTTAAATGATTATTCTTTATACCAATTTTTATTTTAAAAAGTTAAACTTAATATATGCCAATATTTAAAAGTTTAAAGTCGGTATTTTTATTAAGAAAACTAACAATATTAAAGTTATAAGTCTGAAAAACACCTTGTAAAATTAAAAGTCAAAATGAAATATAATCTAACATTAACAGATACAAAACTCGTTTACCTTAGCTTCTTTGATTTAAATTGGTTATATTATATATTGAATGGCCGATATTTTCAAATAAATATAAACAAGTTTGTATTAGATGTAAATACTACTAAGTAATCCTCTAGTTCTATTTATATGATAGGGGGAGAATATTTGTTTTTTCCCTATATTTATAGGGTATTTCTTTATTTTTATGTTTATCTTTATCCTTTTGAAATTCTGTTTTGACAAAAAAAATTCACCTAAGCATCTCATTTTTTTCATAAACTCTGTTCAAACCCTGAAACTATTAAGTATGTGTTTGATTTTGAGTTTATATTCAACAAAAATTCATTTGAAAAATTTAACTATTCGTTAAATTTGATAAAAACACATCCCAAATGTGATTTAAATATATTTTTAAGGGTTATCTATATAAGTCTTAAAGCTATTTGAAGTTCCATACAATAATCAATTATATATTTTGAAGCTCCATTTGACAATCAATTTTGTTGTTTGGCAAATTTACCTAACTAAAATCTAAACACACCCTAGAATTTTTCTTCATTTCAGTAAAACCTTATAAACAGATCAGTTCTATAATAAATTGGAATCAAATGCATAGCTTAGAAGAACCAGTGAGAGACTGTAGCCAGCTAGGCCAGGTGTGTGTACACATGCAAATATACACAATACCTATTACGTACACCAGCAAACGTGTCTGCATGTGTTTGATTAAT
Organism: Prosopis cineraria; assembly: GCF_029017545.1. Taxonomy (NCBI): domain Eukaryota; kingdom Viridiplantae; phylum Streptophyta; class Magnoliopsida; order Fabales; family Fabaceae; genus Prosopis; species Prosopis cineraria. The sequence goes on along the minus strand of NW_026555955.1, from coordinate 36,257 downwards.
TAGTCTGTATTTTCGCGTGGAAATTGATGAGTCGTCTTCCCCAAACTCATCGTAAGTTGCCCATTTTGTGGCATTGTTATACATATGCTTAGTGTCCGTTTGGATATGTCTATAATCGATTTTATTTTCAAAAAAATCGATTATTTAATTTATTAGCCAAACATATAAAAAAGTAAAAAATCGATTCTAACCCTTAAAATCGATTTTTTCAAAAGCTAATATTCTAAGCTTTTCCAGAAACGCTGATAAAAAAAAACTGGAGAAATTACATAAAAAGGTCCAAAAAAAATTATAAAAAAGCACAAATTTTTTTTTTTAAAAAATTAAATTCCCTTCTCTTCTCTTTTTTTTTTCTTAGCAAATTCAAATTTTAAATCTTTAAAAAAGTTGTTAACATATATTAAGTTAAAATCAATTTTAAAAAAATAATATCCAAACAAATTACGTTATAACATAATCAATTATGATTAAAATCTACCACTTAATCAATTATTTTCATAATCTATTATACCCAACTGAAATCCAAACGGACCCTTAGTCGTTCACGCCATCCATCTGACGTCCTTTCGATTAAGTTAATGATTTAAATATTAAGAAAAAAACCCCCAAATTCTGTACCATTAGAGTCGATCATGTATGTGTGACAAGCATTTGATTTAACCTTGTACAAAATAGAAGCACACAGATTGTTCTGGACCATATCTAAGATTACTTTGGTCTCTGCAATTAATTTGTTTGTTTTTGTTGTGCCTTGATTTTACGCTATTTTTAAACATCAAAATTCACAAGGTTAAATGTTAAAAAAAATTAAGAGATTAAATATTAAAAAATATAAAACATTTTTAATATTTTAAAATATATTAATGTGTTTTTTGAGTATCCCTAATAAATAAATATTATTATATTTATTTTAAAATAAAACATCTTAATAAATAAGAATAAATATAAAAATATAGTGTTAGTTTAAAAAAATAATTATTTTATTAAAAAGAGATTCAGTTAAAAAAATATTAGAAGGAGATCTAATTACAAATATTTTATACACACACAATTTGAAGGGATGGAGATTTTCTTTGAGGGTCCTGCAACCGGTGGTGCATGAGTTTTTAAAATGTTTTACGATTCTGTCATCTCTGCTAGACTGCTACAAGAATCCATCACGAATCTGTGGACAGATTGATAAACTGTTTGATGGGTTCGACTCTGACGTGGGTGACATACGCATGTGATTGATTCATATACTCACATCACATGGCCTTCAAAGCAATAAATAGGGTCTTTCTAACTGCTTCACGAGTCATAGTACTTAATTAGTTTCATAGTTTGTATTTTTTTTCTTGATTAATTAATTAATCACCTGCAAACTGCGGCGTGCACATCAATTCCTAATCAACATAATTTAAACGAAAGTGGTTGCTCTTCATTACAGAGTAAGGGACAGAGAGAGTAAAATAAAATTTATGTATATACACGATGGATTCAGCTTGAAATGAGGTTTTTTAGAACACCTTATGGTACGGACTTGTTTCATATTAAGTTAAAAAAATTTTAACAGAGGGTTAGAGTCAGTAGTGGCAAAGCACATGGTGGCGAGCGAAAGAGGCAAATGCACCCTTCATTATCAAGAAAATTATAAATTTAGTGTATAAATTTTAGTATTTTAATCAACTGCAGGTTGTAGGCTATAGATCACATCAATTCCTAATCAACATAATTTAAATGAAAGTGGTTACTCTTCATTATAGAATAAGGGATAGAGAGAGAGCATGATAAAATTTGTCTATGTACAAGATGGATTTAGCTTGGAATAATATTTTTTTAAAGAACCTCATATTACAGATCTATTTTATATCAAGTTGAGAGAACTTTAACAGAGAGTCAGACTTAATAGTGGCATGGCACATGGTGGCAAGAAAGGCAAATGCACCCCTTATTACGAGGAAAATTATATTTGAAATGATTTTTTTAGAACACCTTATGGTACGGACATATTTCATATTAAGTTGAGAAAATTTTAATTGAGAGTTAGATTCAATAGTGGCAGAGTAGATGGTAGCAAGCGAGAGAGGCAAATGCACCCTTCATTATCAAGAAAATTATAAATTTAATGTATAAATTTTAGTATTTTAATCAGCCACAAGTTGTAGGCTGCAGATCACATCAATTCCTAATCGACATAATTTAAATGAAAGTGGTTGCTCTTCATTACAAAATAAGGGATAGAGAGAGAGCGTGATAAAATTTATGTATGTACAAGATGGATTTAGCTTGGAATGATTTTTTTTTAGAGAACCTCATGTTATAGAGCTATTTTATATCAAGTTGAGAGAACTTTAACAGAGAGTCAAACTCAATAGTGGCAGAGCACATAGTGGTGAGAGAGGCAAATACACCCCTCATTGTCAGGAAAATTATAAATTTAGTGTATGAGTTTTAGTATTTAATCACCTGTAGACTGAAACTTGAAGATCAAATCAATTCCTAATCGACATATTTTAAATGAAAGTGGTTGCTCTTCATTATTGAATAAGGGATGGAGAGAGCACGATAAAATTTATGTATGTACATGATGGATTTAGCTTGAATTGATTTTTTTAAAGCACCTTATGTCACAGACCTATTTTATATCAAGTTGAGAGAAATTTAACAGAGAGTCAAACTCAATAATGGCAAAGCACATGGTGGTGAGAGAGGCAAACGCACCCCTCATTACGAGGAAAATTATAAATTTAGTGTATAAATTTTAGTATTTTACAATTATACTTTTAAAATTTCAAACTACTTATACCTTTAAGTTTAAATATTTTGCAACCCCATCCTTGAATTTTAAGATTTTGCACCCAGCTCTCACCTAGGTATCGACTCCATCAAGGCTTAGGGTAATCTAGATGAGTTGTGATAGGATTCTTTGATTTTGAGTAAAAGCTTTACTATTACCAATGCCATTACATTTCCAAGCCTCAAATTCAAAACTTTTAATTAAGTTGGTATAACTCTTTTACTAGTTAAATCGTGCATATAGTGATTTAGGTTGAAATGATTAATATTACTTCCAAAATTACTTACAATAAATAAGTGATGGTTAAATTATAAGACTATTCTTATAAATATGTTAGTATAAGTCTGTCTTTCTTCCCATAGCTCCATGCAACTAATATAAGGGCACCCATGAGAATCCAATTTGTTGAAGCCAAGGAGGTGGGAATTAGGTAAGAATGATGACAAAATAAAAATTGGTGGAAATAATTAACGGGGATAATTAGATCATGGGACATAGGAGAATTAAGAATAAATAATGGGGAATTTTTGGGAATTCGTGTTTGGTGTCCAAATATTTCACATGGGTTCCCCCCTCATAGAGAGGAGAATAGACCAGCTTTTGCCTGTGGGGTTCTTTTGTTCCCTTCCACCTCTCCCATCTCTATTTTTTCTTTCTCATTTTTTTTTCATTTCTTTCAATCCAAAGTTTTATTTAAAAAGAATCGAATTTAATTTCATATCACTTTGACTCCACCAATAAGGAAGAGAGTTTATAGGATTTTATTTGCAAGAGCGGTTAAGTTCTTGACGATTGGATCATCGAAAAAATGAATTTGTGCAACTATGGAACACGTAATCAGGGAATAATGAGAGCTTAAGTTATAAATTACTTGTGGGAGCATTCATCTTTTGAAGCCAGAGATCGATCGAATCAAAGTGTGCCTATAAATAGTTAAAAGAATTGAAGTGCAGGGGATGAGACGGAAAATGAGAAAGAACAACGCAATGTCGTTTGGGAAGTTCTGGGTCGTCGTGTGAAGAAGATTACGTGTTGGTGATGAAGAAAACGACATATGTAATGGAGGGTGTGACTGATTTAACGTTGTTGCGTGTGGAGCAGTGGTGTGATGTGGGTGCGAGAAGACTATGGACATGACGTTCACTTCTTCATCAAGTGGCCTCAGTGAAATCTAAACCTAACATGCTCATTTCATCTTCGTCATTCATTGCATATCTCCACAATTCACAACGCCTTGTTAGTTTATCATCATTGCTATATATACCAGCGATTATCCTCCGCTCAAAAAATATTTATGCTCACATGTTTACGGATTGTTTAGTCCTTAAAATGTTTTAATAATGACAAAAAGTTCCCGCAATGTCAAACCTCATCAAACGTATATGAGATCAGAGATATCTCCTTTTCCTTCATTTTTCTTTCATCACCATTAGATCAAAGTTTTTTAATAGTTCTGATCTAATTTTTTATTATAATTTTACATAAAAATATATAAATAAAATACTGTATTTTTAAATTGTTCAGATCAAATTTTAGTAGTTTCAAGTTAATTACATATTTTTATGTAATTTTATCAAATATTAAATCAGAAATGTTGAAAGCCTTGATCTAATGGAAATGAAGGGAAATAAAGACTAAGGGAAAAGGAGAAGGCCTTCCCCCAAAAAGTATGACTTGTATTGGCAAACAATTGGATTGTTATTTTAGATCATATGTACAAAAAAGTAAATTTGTATTTTATTAGCTGGTTAGATATGATATTAATATTGTGTTTCATTGACCTCTGCTGGATGGGAGGGGGTTATTGGGTTTGAAAAAACAATGGATCTAATCATTTTCTCTTTTGTGTGGTCTTTTCCATAGACTTTTAAATTTTACACAAAATCTAAAACAGATTAGATTGTTTATGACTTGTGAGTAGTGTAATTTTTTTAATATAAATTTTATATCATATATATCAAAAAAGACTCATTAGTTCTTGAGTGCAAAAATTAAAATAATGTCCTCAAGCATATAACATCATTATTTAGAAATTAAGTATTTTTTTTTTCCTTTTGCTATTTATGGAGAATGTAGAATCACAAGTGGGGGCCAATTAGTTTAGTGAAACGAACAATGGAGGGAAAGCGCGCGTGAAAAGTGAGGGCATGACAGTGCAGTTATTTGGTGCCTCTTTTGGCAACTTGTCAGCCCACAAAGCAATCTATAAATGGCTTCCCACTCCCAACTTGCAAAGTGTTTTCTTCTTAAGGCAAAAATAATCAAATACATTTAAAAGTAACCATTGTTGAGACTTGAGTTACATGTATGGACATATCAATATTCAAATTTGAACCAGTAGTGTCGAATCACTTTATTAAAGCATAGATTATCAATTTTTAATACTATATGCAAATCAGTCGTGCATGCACTAAGGTTGTAGCTAGGACACTTCATGCTTATAAAATCAAGCTTGAAAACTCTCTTTTTTTTTCATTTTAAATTTGTTTTCAAAACCCAACCCTTGCTTGCAAGGTAAACAGGGTAGCTAAGAGGTTGACTTGTATTTTCTACTCTAAATTCATGCCAACCCTCTTAAAATATGTATATATTTACATTATGTTGATAAAACAAACTAGTATTTAGTTGTAGCCAAAATATACTTACATTATATTTGCATCGCTTTTGACTATAAGGTTTGGTTTAGATGGAAAAAAATGAGAAAAAAAATAGGAATGAGAGAAACTAAAAGAAGAAATTTTCAAAAATAATTTTAAAAAGTTACTATTTTTTAAAATTCTCTCTCCTGATTTTCTTTCATCTCCATTTTTCTCTTCATCTGAACGAAAGGTAAAATAAATGCATATACTAAATGAGAAAACAGGGTTTAAGGATTCTAGAGAGAACCCTATCATTACAAACAAGCAAATCATCAAATATTACAACAGCAAGAGGGTATGGGGACCAATTGGGGGAAAAAAAACAATCAACAAAATGATTAATATTGCAGAACATCTTCCACGTGCAGAGAACTCCATCTGATGGCAATCCCAAATTATGAAACTCAACCCAACCCAGTACTTAGTTTAACATCTTAGACACAGGCAAAGCTTGGAGACACTCACTTGGGATATGTCGGTGTTAAGCCCAAAGCCATCCTCTTACGTGATATTGGGCCAAGATTTTTTATTAAAAGGTTTTTTAGACCAAATTCCTCAAATGATTTGTACAATGTCCACAAAGGCTCACTTCAGCCATTTAATATCATGATCTGTTTTGTTACACAGTTCAGGATATTATCTTGAGGAGCGCGATAGTTTTTTTGTAAAAAAAAAAAAAAGCGAGATGGAGTTGCTTGAAATTTTTTCATGAATTTAAAAGAAATTGAATTTAATGGAGGAAGTGGACAAAAATGAAATCTTTTTCTGGGCCTGAGAAAATTGCGAGACTTAAAAACCACAAGGTGTTCTGTTGAAGTCATTGGTTTAGGAATTAGAAAATAATGTTTTCAGAATGAAAAAAAACTATTACAACTTAAACTTACTTTCATAAGAAGAAAATGGAGATAAGGCTATAAAAGTTTTTCTGCTTAATATATTTATAATTGTATAAAATAATACTGCGCGCGCTCGCTTAAAGTGATATATCTATTTACCTGGACAGACATTGATTGTAAATTTGGGCCTGGCGTTTTTTGCTTAAATATATCAGGCTAGTCTAGACCTTAATTAGATCAGGTTATAAATCCTTGATATATGTGTATTGTGTGTCTGTGACTTTTCTTATGCTTGCTTCATTCTGCTTTACAACATTTCTTATGGTCTATAAGAAGGAAAGATGCTTCTAAAATACACCCGTAACATCCTAATTTTTAAGTCACAAAAATTACTTAAGGAGTTATATGTATCCAAGGATTTAATTGAGGAAATTTGTACATTGAGAATGTAATTTTGATTTATTGTGAACTTAAGGTTTTGATTGGGGAATTAGGTGTGATTGAGGTTCATGGAGGATAATTAATTATTTAGGCACTTAATTATACTTAAAATTGGGCCTAGAATCATGTATGATGGTTAATTAGGGTCCAAAATAGATATTGGACTAGTCTTGGCCTAACATTGTGGGCCAAGTAAAGTGCAGCATTTTGCACCCTCCACCATGACACATGATATGACACAAAATCTGCATTTGTGTATCTGTTTGAAAATCAGACCAAAGAAGAGGGAAGAGTTAGGGTTCTAGGCAAAAATCAAGAGGTTTGCTGGGGTTTGGAGGCAAGCATTCATTGTGCATTGTTTTTTTCTCTGAAATAGTTAAGGTAACTCATTTAATCACTCTCTCACCCTCTCTTCTCGTCTTTAAGATAGGCTAAGTGTTGGGATTTCATTTTTAATGGTGATCAACCAATGTGTCTAAATTATAAGGTTCATTTGAGGTTGAATGAGTGTTATTTAGGTTGTTTTGATGATGATAATCATTGCAAGATGATTATATTTGAAATCTTGGGCTTTGTTGGGTAATTTTGATGATGATGTGAGGATGTAAAGGTTAAATAAGTGTAATGGAGATTATGATGAATAAATTTAAGGATTTAGATGGGTTAAATAATGTTAGGCTAATGAAATTAATTAACCTATCCCTAAGATTAAGTATTGATTAGTGTTTATGCACTTGTATTAGCAATAATTAGCCTTGTATTAGTTATATTTAGAATTGTATTTTATGTATATTGTTGTGTTGGAAGTGTTGGTGATAATCAATCGTTATCTACAGAAATTTACTTTCCAAAGCCAAAGATAACCTTTACTAGTTTATTATATTGTTTGCTTTATGATTCATTGTATGCATGTTCGGTTAAAAATAAATGTTGCATGAATAATATTATGTTTGGAAATGTATACTTTGTGTTTGAAGAGTTTATAGTCAAATAGGATGAAATTGTATGTGATTAAATTCAGTATAAATTACTATGTTTGGAAGCAAGTAAATTATTTAGATATGTTTTTCTTGTTCAGATATATTATATACATAACTTGTTAGGTTTGAATGTTCATGGGAATTTCCTGTACATATAATATTTATACCATGCAGCATGTCCTTATTAAACCCAATGAGAGGTTGTAGCTTGGATCAATTTATCTTTGGTTGGGTGAGTTGGACTTCAGGAATAGTGTAAGGAGGAGATAAGGTGTAGTGTATTTTCTAATTTGGTTTGTTTGGTTATAACATGTTTGAAAATATATTTTTTTGTATGCCTATTAATAATCACATGATTAATTACACTACATGTATTATAGCATCTTGGTATTTATTATTAGACCTTTGTGCCTCATTTCCTATTATTAGCAATTTTTTAGGGAAGAGTTTAACCGGATAAGCACTGGAGGTATAAAGTTGGTGTATGGGCACAAACTTCTAATAGGCCTCATTATGTTCAGTTATGTATATTTTGCAAACCATAGGACATACTTTTGTGTATTAAGCATGCGACTCAATACTTTTGGATTAAACTTGTACATGGTAGCCACAACACATGTTTTTAACACTCATGGTCTTATTTTGATATAAATATTATTATGTTTAGAGTATGAAATTATGATATGGCAAATTATGTTGAGTTTTCATTATAACAGTATTGGGTGGCTGTAACCCGACTAGTGAATTTGTGTGCATGGAACTAAAGTAATGTTTGGTATAAATTATTTCATGTGTTTATTTTGTGGTCAAGTGGTTCACACCTTGTTGTTGGCTTTGGCTTTGGCTTGGAAAGTTTAAGTGTTTGGTAATGTGTTTCTGACACTTAATGATTTTTTATGAATAAAATTTTTGTGTGGAGGTATTTTTATACCAAATCCAAACCATTAGCTAGTTTGTGTGATAAGTTTCGTTTAGATACTTAAATCACCAAAATAAGACATGTGTGTCAAAAGTTATGCACGTTTGAAATTTCAAATTAATGTTTAATCTGATTAAGTTTTGATAACGTTAGTTGTAACATCCTAAAATCTAATTAGGAGTATCAAGTGTAACATCCTAAAATCTTGCCATTCGATTTAATAAGGTTAACAACATTTTAAGATATTTTAAGGGTATTCAAATACATTGAAAAATGATTTATAATCAAAGAAGACTTGAAAAAAAAAATGAGCTACCTTTGTAACTAAAACTTTTCAAAGAGCAAATGATAATATTTTTGAATATTTTTTTCATTAAAAAGTAGATATCTCAATCTTTCTATAAATCCTAATTCATAATTTTTGAAGATGTATGAAATTAATTATGAATTTTTGAAGCTAGGCTAGCAATTGTATCGTTGGCCACAGCCAATGGTACTTTTGGCATGACAAACGGTTGAAAATTAGACTTAAATGTCTGTTCCTAAACCATAACATTAATGTTAAGTTTTTAGAAGTTTTAGGTTAGTTTTGAAGAGCTCTTCCAGGGTTTTAGAGTTCCTAATATTAAGGCACAAATTTTGACTCTTGATTACTCAAAGTAATACTTCTAATCTTCCTCCTTTCCTCTAATCTTCTCTTTAAGTTAGTTTATGTTTGGATTAAGCTTGAGTTCATTTTTGTAAGTACCCATTCATTGGGCCTGAATTCTAAAGTGATTTGGTAGTTAAATAAGTTAGTTTAAGTAGTTTTCATGATGATTATGGAATATGACGCTTAAATCCAAAAACCCTAGACTTGAAGGGAAACTTTTATAACAATTTGAGGAACCAAAGATAAGATAAATGTTATATAAGTGAAATGATAATTATGGTGACTAAGTTTAAGCTTAATAAAGGTTAAATAAGAAGTGAGTTTTAGGGTTGATTTTTCCTAATCATGCTTAATGAGAGTATCAAGCCTTAATAATGATTAGGGCTAATTAATGACAATTAGATATCAATGAGGTTTAATGATTCTATTGTAGATTTGACTACTCTTGGAGCTTGTTGATTAGTTGAGAGCTTCTTTAGAATCCAAAGTATACTTTTAATGATTCTATTGTAGATTTGACTACTCTTGGAGCTTGTTGATTAGTTGAGAGCTTCTTTAGAATCCAAAGTATACTTTTAATGATTCTATTGTAGATTTGACTTCAAATTTTTCATCTCCTACATGTCTCGTTATCCATTTTCTAGTCTCTTCAATTTCCTTGTCAAGTCTCTTATGGGATCGAGGACATATTATTCCTTTTCCATGATATTTTGCAACTTTAAGTAGATTATTTGCAAATTTATTTATCCAATAAATTCGAATCCAATCAAGAAGATTAACAATAGCAAGTTCTCTTGCTTCCAACAATCAACTATTGAAAGACTTTAATATATTACTCATTGTCATATTACATGTTGAATATTCAAAAAAGTGCGATTTGGCCCAAAAGACAAAGAAAATGTCATTAAGTGAGCGTGTACTTCCTTTGACACATTATCCAATTGTTTTATAAGTTCTTTCAAAGTAGGGCGTAAGTGGCCTTTGCTACTCATATTACTAAATCTCTTATCACTGTTCCACTACCATCTCTTGATTTTATGTTGGCATTCAATTGTCTAACACAAAATCTATGTTCAACTCCTTCAAGCAAATCTCCAAAGCTTGAACTAACATTTGCAATAAAACTCTTTTTGTCAGCCATACTTCCAATAACGTTATCCAAGAATCCTCCTTCTCAATCTCAACCACCATCATAGCTAGAGAAAAATATTGATTGTTGGGATCACAAGCTGCAAGGACAAATAAAATATCTTTGTACGTGCCCTCAAGTAAGCAACCATCTAAACCAATAATTAGCCTACATGATTTTATGAAACCTCTGTTCACTGGCTCTAAGCACACATACAATCTTTTAAAGACATATGGGCGATCAATATAAGGATTATCAGTGACAAGAGCAAATGTAGATTCGAGGTTTCTCTTTTTAATTTTATTACAAAAAGTCTATCAACTATTCTTCTTTATGATCTTCCTCAATTTTTTTTTTGAAATCTTTCTAGCCTAAAATGCTTTGTTGGTTAAAGGTTGTAGCATATAATTTTGTCTTACAATTGAAACTACATCCTTTAACTTCAAATTCTTATTCAACTTCACATAATCTACTATCTTGTCTGAAACCATTTCGATGCAGCCAACCTTGAATTCAATGTTACCTCACAAGTATACTTTGGTCTAAGTGTTTTTACTCAAAAGGTCATTAAGGCCCCTATTTTGCTTACAAGTATCAACCATCCACAATTCTTCTTACACCCAACTCAGCATCTCCTACTCTCATTTTTATAAATGTAACATCAAACCAATGAAGCAAATAATACTCCCTAAGAGCCTCTTGAAATTGATTGATCGACATAAATTCTATTCCCAACTTAAATTCAAACTCTTTGCACATTTAAGTAGGATTGTATTTCTCATACATTATTATTGGCTTATCTTGCTTATCATTGTTACATACTCTTCATAGAGCTCACTGTCCTTTAAGTCAAAAAGCATGTTCTCATTAGGTAACTCAGTTGAAAGAACAACATCATATTGAACAACGAACAATGAAAAAGATGAATCAGCCAAGCATGTGGGAGGGAAGAAGGCTAACAACGAACAACAGAGATCACCCAAGCAAAACGTAGCACAATGGCTCTCCTCCTCTTGGCTCAATGAAATAACAACCTCTATATGACTTAATGAATGCGATTAGCCGAACTTTGTGAACTGTCCAGCCAGACAAATTTAATCTAAGTACAAAAATTTAGCCACATAGATGATAAGTAAGTACTCCATTCCGTCTCAGTTAGCCACATTAGATTTTTTTTTTTTTTGTTAACAGTGTTGAGGGTCAAAGGTCAACGGACTTAAGGGTCAAATTCTAACAAATAAAACTAGAAGGACCTGGTAAAAAATTGATGCAAAATATAAGGGCCGGATTTTTTATGGGCAACAATGTCTTTTGCTTCATTTAATCTCTTTTCACCTTTATATTGTTGACATTGTTTTTCATTTGTTAAATTGATAACATTGCTGCTGCAGCGTAAAAAATAATATCCAAATAATCCAGTTAAAATGAAAAGCCCAACTTCAGTCCAGGCTGAATTAGTTTGTGTATCATGTGAAAGGCCATTGGGCTAAAATGTAAGCTGATCCAGATTTTGTATAACAACAGTATCCAAGGTAACATACAAATTAATCTATTATATATCAATTGGGCTAAAGTAAGCCCATTTTTTCGGAGCCCAATCTTGAATTGATGGGCTTAACATGACAGGAATTTGAACCTGCCGAACGTGATCCAATAGAGTTTACTTTTCTTGGACAGATCTGCTTTTTTTTTTTTAATTTTGGGGCCAGATTCTTGGACAGAATCACGTTTTGGTTTCTTTTGGATTATATGCAATTACACATAGCATATTGTAAAATATCTAGTTTCGTTTAACTTTAAAACCTACACTTTATTTTCTTTTTCTGTTGTTTCATTTTAGGACTTGAAAGTATTTCTCATGTATGAGATTACTTTTATCATATTTTTCATTTTATTACTTTTGGTTTGACTATATTTTAAATTGGTAATCCTTATTAGAATTATTCTTTTGGAAAATTAATATGTAGGTGCTTATTGGTTTTCTTAATTTTAAATTAGATCTATATAGTCTATTTTAATTTAATTTAGCCCTTATAATGTGATTCTTTAAATTTGTTAACCCATGAAGGTTAAAATCTTAATTTTTTCTTAAAAAAAGAAACAAGAACTTTTGTATTTTTTAAAAAAAGATTATATAACATTAGACTAATTAATTCATAATTTTTTAACTCAAAATTTATTATTATTTTTATTCAATTGCTTAGTATCTTAAGAAATTTGGGGGCATTACCACCTCTCGCCTAAACCATTTAGTATTTCTCCCTCTGTTTAAAAAATATAAAGCATTTTTAACTGAATCTCACCCTTAATAAAATAGTTACTTACTTTTCAACTAACTTTATTTTTTTATATTTACCCCTATTAAACACCTCATAATAAATATGCAGTCATTATCAATAGTTGTACTTTTAAAAAAAAGACAATGATTATACCTTAAAAGATTAAAAATGTCTTAAATTTTTTAACATTCAACTCCTCAAAAGATACCTTATATTTTTTAACAAAGAGAGTACATCTTAAGATTTGAACTCAAGACAATAGAATAATTAACTTTCTGAGCCAGTTGAACCAATTATCTCTCAATTCATTAAAATAATTATCTCTCAATTCATAACTCAAAATTTATATAATTAGGTTATGCCTTCTAAATAATCTGTACACATAGAGAATTGTCAAAAAAAATTAAATTAAATTTTCTTTTTTTTTTATTTTATTGCTAAAACTATTAAACAAAATTTTCTATAAACTTCATAAGTATTTTTGTTTTGATAGTTAATCATTCACTAATTATTTTAATCTTCAGGGATTGAAATGTTTAATGGATCAAAACATAAAAATTTAATTAAAATAAAATAAACTATAGAAACTTAATTTAAAATTAAAAAAATTATAAGGACTTGCGAATTAATTTTTGTTGTATTTTGAGTGATCTCGCATCAAATTTTTAGTATTATCAGGTCTAAACGAGGATAGCTCTTTGCATATGATTTTTTACATTCATGAGATTTAAACCTTCAACCTATGTTCTACAATTAAGTAATGCTGGTTCATTATATTTTGTTCTGAATCCTGGATAGGTCTGCCGGTGTATCAATGTTTTACTAATCCTTTCATTCGGGGGGAAAAAACTAGTAGAAACAACAATGCATTTTATTAATGATTCCAATGAAACGTAAAGCGGCCAAATTTGTAGCAGCCTTTTCACATGGATGTTTAATTTCATACAATTATTCCAAACTCAATTGACATCCACAGAAAATAAAGAAACAATAATTTCAAAAGATCCACAACATCATATATTCAACTTAAAATATTACATAAACTATAACTATATATATATATATATATATAAGCCGTTGATTGTTTACTATAATCTGTGTCAGATATGCAAACAATGATGCACATGGGCTCACATGTGCCTTTGTTTGCAGATTTTGACCACTTGTGTGTATTGTGTGCTTTTGCATGTTTTATAAATTGTTCCACAATTGGCAGTTTCATATACATATCAAGAGTCAATATTTCTCTTCCATTAAAATCAATGTTTTCCCACAATAAAAGAAAAGGAACTTTTCAATGGTGTGTTCCATCACATGGAAGCATGTGATACTATGCAGCAACAAACAAACGGTGCGAAGCTAATTTTGTTTTCTTTGAAATGTATGTTACCATATACTACGTGTGTGTGTGAAAAAGCACCAGGAATATTATTGAGCACAAGTTCATATTAACATGTTAGTTAAAGTTATTTTTCGAGAAAACAACTATCAAGCGTGACCTTAATCTTAAATTAACATGTTAGAAACTGACCTTTTATACAGAGGCACAGACCGTTGAACATACTTGCTAAGTACAAATCTCCAAGAACTCGCGCACATGTTCTTTTCTTATGGAAGCTTGGGAAACAAAGTATTAAAAAAGCTAATAAAACTGTAACGTAAATTAATGTTGTCGAAAAAAGTTATACGTCGATGCCTTTTCAATTGTAAAGTCATCATATATATCGTTGCTTGCGTTTACAGAAGCTGAGCCAAAGTTCCAAGGCCATATCATTCCAACATTGTAGCATAACTAATTAAAGCGAGAGCTTCAAGTTATCAGCTTCAGTTAAGCCATACATACATACATACATACAAACATGCATACAAACATATATATATATATAAAGTGATTGATGGAAAAACTTGGGAGAGAGCACCGCTAACGTTTTCCGCATGGTCGATGACTCCCAGACAGTGAAACAACTGTGGCATATGGCATGCTTCTTGGGACTGAGGTTGTCTTTGTTTGGCTGTTAAATTTCACGAAGCAATCAGAAAAGTGAATTAACTATTATTGGTTCTCAATGAATCTTCACAGGAAAAAAGGTGATGAAGGGATTATATATTGACCACTTTCTCTTTCTGTTAACAAACACTACGTACTACTTTAAAACAAGACATGCTTGCATGCTTCTGCATTTTCAGATTCTGGTCTTCAGCTAGTGGGACAACCAGAAAGCAACCAAATCTTAAGATGATGATATTGTAACATGAAAATCACACAACCGATCCAATACTATTGACCAGGAAAGTCATGGTGAAGCGCAGACACACACAGACTAACCAAAATTCATGTGTTCACGTAGACTGTTGAGTCTGCTTATATATAATTCATTGAATTCTCGGTGGTAATTCAAAGGCGAGCATGTGATCTTGCATGTTCTCTAGAGCTTGAACCAGTGGATATGTTTCAGGTTATAGCTATTTGGTTAATATAACAAATGCTCATATATATATATATATATATATAACTTCAAGTCCAAAAAATATCATTTGACTTGTTCATGTGGATAACTTCTTGTCTCTGTTTCATGTTCGATACTAACTGATAGTAACATGCATTGAAGTCATATATAGATATATATATATATATATATATATATCAGCATTTGTTATATATATATATATATAAACATGCACGCACTAGTTACTCGTAATTCACAAACAATAATAACCTTGTTGATTCCCAAACGCTCATACAGATCCCAAAACTTTTGAGCATACCCAAAATATAAAACCTCATTTTATTTTCTTGCCTCAAATAGGACAAACGCTTCAAGTTCGAGATCAGAAAACTTCCACAGCTATTTTATTAATTGTAACTTGATTATCAGAAAGAAAAACCATTACAAACACCATCCAAATTCCAAAATAACCATGTGTAGTATTTGCTAGTGTTGATCACAAGCTTCTTATATTGTGTAGCCCCTAATGAATGAATGGAAGGAGCAGGGAGCAAAATATAATGCTCACACATGCATGTATTGTCTGCGATAGGCTTCATGCCATGAAAAACTGGTTGATGTTTCAGCATGAAGATGAATGCCATTCGTCAAGTGATCGACCTAGACAGCATAACAGTACAGTAATAAATTAATTAACGGCCTAGTGTTGTTCTGCACTTTTCAATGTACATTTTGTTTGATTATCTCTCTATATACACGAGATCATAGAAGTGTACTACACAATAATTGTTAGCGGTTCCACAAATTCTGGTTCTTCTGGGTATATGCATCGAATTAGGCTGGTCTTCATGCATGGAAACTGTTACCTAACTTGCAGAAAAGGAAATAATTAATGGCCTGCCGCTTGTGAATAGATTGAATAGAAACACAATATTTTCTCTTGTCTACGTGTCTTCAACAAATTTCAGTCTAAATCCATTGTATTAAGGTTTAGGTAAGATTGATTATGTGTGACCAAGGCAAATTGACTTGTCCTTATATGCAACATCGATCAGCAGCACCCTAAAAAGAGAAAACAAAAACATAATTACGCAATCATAGAATTCTCGTATGCTATAATTCATTGAAAGAAAACTAGCATGTGTTCATATATCCAAGGAGTTTGTCGCTTTTGCTAACTTCTAGATTTCTTTTTAAAGAGTTTGGCATTGTAACACAAGGGAAACAAAAAACCTTCTCCAATCATAACCAATAATATCGATCATCACTGCACAGAGATATATATATGTATGTATGTATAATCATTAGATGAGAATAAAATACTTTCGAGGTTGATTATTCACTATAGAATTAATTAGGATCTTGAATTGTAAATTTTAGAGGGTAAGTAAGAGACAATGAATACCTTCTTCAATTTCGTTCAAAAAAAAAAAAAAGAATACCTTCTTCCAATGTTTGTGTGTATTTAATTAATTTGCACGTTATGTGCTTTATAATCCCGAGTTTAAATAGTCTTTTTAGTCTTTAATACATGATATAATATATAGGATGGAAACATGTTTAAGTACGTACAATATAATGTACAATACGAAACTTAGTTTAATCAGTGTTAATTACCTTGTGATTTCTTGATTAGTGGACCTCAGCCCGATTCATTTCAGTTTCATGCATGCACCCACATATTCTGCACAAAGATTACCATGCAATAATTCAGTTGAAGAAGGCTAATTAATAATAATATGCGATTAATTTTGAAAGCACACGATCCTAGCTTGTTCCCCATTTCACCAACATGAAGTTCAATTGAACATGCATGTTATATTAACTGCAAGAGATTGTGATTGATGGCATGTTTAGCAGCACATGATATATATTTAAGGAACCACTTCTTTTTAATCAGTTTAATCCCTTCAGAGATAGATTTTAATGCAAAAAAAAAAAAGATATATAAGAGCCTGTGAGAAATATAATGACAATGATCTATTCGATCCCTTAATTCATTTCTTATAGCTTCTACTGTGTATTGCATAGAACCTATATGTATGGGTATGAGGATTGATTCAAAAATAAAAATTATTCTAGTCTTCTTGATTATCCATGACTCCGTTAAAAAATGTTAGATATTTAAACTTACCCTCAAACAAACTTCAAAAATTATAAATAAAGAGAGTAGGGTTAAAAAAGAATTGAATTATATTTGTAAGAGTCATTTTGGTTCCAATAACTAGGAAATTCATTTTTAGCGCATTATCCATGACTCTTTTAAAAAATGACTCTTTTTCTTTTGTTACCTACAAATATCCTTCTATTGAAAGCAATTTTAATTGAGATATTATCAGATATTAAATATAGGTATCTCTTCTAGTAGAAATTTAAGTCTTGATACGTCACATCGTAATAAAAGGAAATGGAACAAGGAACAATTATCAAAATAGGAATAGAGAACAAATGGGTCTTAAAATTTTGAGTTAAAATGTATTATCATTTTTCCTGCTCTTTAATTATTTGTACTCCTTCCTATTTCAAGAATTGTTGTTCTATTTCAATTCCTTACACCAGGTAATTAAAAAGCAAATATTTGCGGGAACGGAATTGCATATCCAAGTTAAGCCCCTTCACATTGACATTAATTTTCCGATCATGGATAATATTATTTTGATAATGAGGATCAAGGTCTCTATTAGTTGTCTTGTGACTATGTGTTGGTTCCATAAGCCTTTGCTTAAAGAACAATTTTTTTTTTCAAAATAGATGTTTGACAATTATTTTTTAATCTTAAACGATTTATTGACCAAAACAATGATTGAGGTATTTCATTTGAAACAAATTAATAATTTTAATATGCTCCTTGAAATCATGTACCTTTTTCCTTTCATTCCTAAACATAATTATTACATTAAATGGGTTATGATAATCAGATTAAAGTAATATGAAGAAAGATTGTCTTAATTTGACAAAAAATATATATCCGCATTTAAATAACTTGGCCTATTAGTTGAATTTCTTTCTTAATTTGAAATTAATTTAAAAATTATCAAAATAAAATATTTTTTAAATAAATAAATATTTGGTTAACATGTAAAATTAATTCAAAAACATATAATAATCCTTTTTTCTTATAAATAAATATAATTTAATTTTTTACTTTAAAAAGTTTTACTTGAGATCAACTCCATAGACTTATTAATGGTGTAGGAGGATGAGATCACATCCTCCCCAATGGAATTTTAACTTGTGTGCCCTTATAAACTGAGCCACAATCCTTATCAATTAAATCAATATTTATTGGCACTGACTTGGTTATTTCTAATCTTTTCTTAAAAGTATTTTCACCCCATTAACTCTGTTATGAAAAATTTTGCACCATTTGGATATCTTAAAAATCATTCTTTCTAGCTGGAAGCATTCCTCATGATGAGACGTAATTAATTATATTCCAAGTTATTAAATATTAAACATGGTTGAAAATATTAAGAAACATGTGTGGCAATCGAGAAATATTGTCAACAATTATAAATATATCCCACCAAATAAAAAAAAATATACTCCATCTAGCTGGCCCTAAATATAAGACAAGTTACTTTGAAAACTTTTTTTTATTCTCAGTTTAAGGAAAAATTAGAGTAATTAATTTTTTTAATTTCAATCCTTATTTAATTAAATTTTTTTGAATTCTTAGACAACAATTAATTGTGGTTATTGATTGACAAGAAGGCAGGCAAAATCGGAAAGGGGTTAATGATAATTTGGACCCAAAAATTGAAAAGAAGTGCAAGGATGCATAAGCAAGTCACAGCTCAACATCACAGCCTTGCCTACCAAATTTATCTTTCAGTTGTTGAGCAGACTTGTAGTTTGAGGCAATGGTGTCCTTAGTAGACTCAAGGCCCTCCTTGTCTTTTGTGATCTCGTAACCCTTTTTTAAATCTATCCTTAGCTCGGTTTAGCTGCTCCTCCACCTTCGCTTGACTCTCTTGATCTCCTCCACCATCCTCTCTCCCATCCCCCTTGCAACCTCCTTGGTTTGCTTTGCCCGCTCTAACACTTTCTCCTTTACCTCTTGCAACTTCTTACATCTTTTTAATTTTATCTTCATTAAGTATTCTATATAAATGCTTTAATAATGATAATTAAAACTTCAATACAACAATTTTCAAAAAGAGTAATAAATGAATTATGAATATAATTGAAAAAATAATTATAAAAATTAAACTAGAAAAATCAATCATTGTATGTAGTCGATAGACCTAAAAAATGATACCACTACTTTTGATTGTTATAAATATTAAAGCAAATTTTTTACAATAATGGGTTTGATTTCCCATCTCAAGAAATGCCAAATGGTGGTCTATTATATAATCAAATTATTCATTTGACTTTACATAAAATGATGTCATGAATCTCATGTCAATTAGCATGTTAAGTGAAAGATCTCATAAAAATTATAAACACTACTCTTGTAAAATTCCTTGATGAGACTTATAACAATATTGTACCCCATTTGAGAGACAACACCTCCACTCGATAGCATTTTATCACTCCATCTCCTATATATTTGTCATAACTTTATATGGATAGCTCTTTTCATGATATTAGCCTTTCAATTAAAGCATTAATGTTACAAAGCATTGATTTAAAAAGAGAGCCCAATTACCACTGAACACTTAGGTTAACTGGTACTGGAGTCGTCCTAATTTAACCAAGTCTCGAGTTCAAGTTTGGGAATGCAGTAGCGTGGTAAATTCCTCTAGGAGGGTGTGGTAGAGCCTACACCTAGAAATGAGCCTTCTTGGCTTGATTTAGATTAACCTAGCCCCATGAGTTAGTGGGTTGGGATACGGAATACGAAAGAAAAAAGGAGAGCCCAATTCCAAAAGATTATAACTTGTTTGGTAGGATCAAAATCTTGTAAATGTCACTTTTCTTGTAAAGCTAAACAACAAAAACATGGAGAAAAGTAGGAAACCAAAGAAATAGTGGAAGAGGCACGAGAAGTTTTCGCAGGAATTATGCTCCCCTTGTCATCAACAAGATTTGCTGCTCGTGTCTTTAATCACAAGCTAGTGTTTTTATATATACATACATACATATATAAACATACATACATACATACATACATACATACATATATTTGTGTGTGTGTTGGGAAAAGACAAAGAAAAACAAAAGTGAAAGTTGGTCTCTTCTTACCAGATCTAGCTAGCTAATCATTGATCAGAAGTGCTCAAGAGCAAATTAAATTGTTTTCAAATATTTTTTCACTGAAATTGACAAGAGATATTCAGAATTGAGAAGGAGCCCATCAGCAACAACGTGACCATGTCTTTTTAAAAAAATAAATAAACAAATAACACACACAGACAAATATCTCAAGAAAGGTGTATTTTGATGTGATTTTGTAGCTTTTGGAGACAAGCAATAAAGCATCATCAAGAAAACAGGAGATTGCGATTCCATGCCATTTTTTTCTTTCTGGGACTTCCTTTTTTTTTTTTGTTAAACACTGCACTAGATTAGAAAATGAATGTATTAACCTAACAAAGGTTTAAAGATTACCCCCTTCATTTTTTTTATTAGAGAAACAACCACTTTTCACTTGTATTTTTTTATAAGTAAAATCGCTCATTTTAATAATCATTTATTATACATTTTTTAAATTACCCCTAATAATTTATATTAACAAAAAATAATTAATATATGTTTATGTTTATTAATATAGAAAATTTTAGTCCAATTTTTTATTTTCAAACATAATTATTATAATTAACTAACTTTTTTAAATTGTATGATACAATTTTTTTTTTATACACAGAAACAGAGGGACCATGCTAACAACATAACGAGTTGGAGAATCATCCAGATTTTTAGCACGAGATTGTCAAATATTTTTAATTGAAATAGGAAATAAAATAATATTTAAATCATCCCATTTAATTTCCATATGGTTGAATAGAAAAGCCCATGAACTTGATTATCTTGACCTTAAAAACTCATACTGATGACATGCGAGTTCTCATTTCTCAACCCATCATTAACAATGGATACACCAAAGCAACAACAACTGCTATCAAAAAAAGTTTTAAAATATGCTAAATACATATTAAATATATCGAACAAATTAAAGAAAACTAACACACGAAATAATTAAACAAAAAATAATCATAATTTTAAAAATTAAACGGCGTGCAACTTTCTAAGAAAAAATTAGCATCACACAAAGTTGTTAAGAGAGAATGATTGCCTTCAACCATAAACAGTTAGCTTGGCTGTACATGTTACGGGTTATGATTCCAAGCATTTACTAATTCACATCATAATAATAAGACAAAAGAACTCAAAAGCCATACCCAAACAAAAATCTCAATATAATTAATCCAATATTAATGCAAAAATTATTTTAAACGAAGCAGATTAATTAGGCAGCCCCATGATCCAAGATTCCTTCCATTAATTAAGGAGGAATAAAACAATATTGAATAAGCATGCTTTCATATACAACTCTGACTGGTCAAAATAACAAGAGAACAAAAACCCTAATCATGGAATCCATTGGAAGAATGGTCGAGAAAATATTGTGTGTTCCCCATTTAACGAACAAAGTTAGATGCTGTGAGATTTCAATTAGCGGGGTCCTGTACTTTCTTTATGTTCCATGCGTTCTTTGAGAGAGAAAGCGAACAGGGGGGGGGGGGGAGCTAAAGCCAGCCGGCCACGAATTCTCTCTTAATAATCCAGAATCTGGAAAAGTAGGGTTCTGAGAAAGATTTGTTTTCTATCTCTCTTCTCTTACTTTATCTTCACTGTGAACAGTGGAGAGAGGCTTTATTGTTTTGTTTGTTCAGAAACAAAACCAAGTTGAGAGAAAGAGATTTTTCTTTTCACTAACATGAGCAGAAAGTGGTAGAAAAGGAAATAGGCAGTGTACTATGTTTTCTTTCCCTTTTTTTTTTTAAGAACATGCAGCTTTTTGCTGACAGTACAAAAATAAGGTTGAGAGCTCATTAAGGTCAAAGAATATCTCGCCATTTGAATAATACTTCTAGAAATATTTACAAATCATCCTATAAGTATCAAAATTTGAATGTACGCTTTAATAGGATATGAGTTATGGCATTATCAACTACATTCCTTCCGTTTTTAATTATAAAAGAAATTACCATACTTCTTAAGTGCAATATATAAAATGTTTTCTAAAAGTATGTTTATTTATCTCTAAATAAAAGTGGTGTCACAATAATTTTAAATAATTGGACAATTTTTTCCTTGTTGTTTGAAAAGGGGAAGAGATATTGTGTGCTTTATCTACTATTATGATATTAATTGCGACATTATTAGGGATAATATTAAAAAATTATGGTGATTTTATATGTTTTCAATTAAATAATAAACTTTTAAATAGAATTTGGTTAAAAACACTTTAGATATTAAGATAGAGGGAATATGTTGCATTGATTTTTATATACAAACAAAATTATAAGTTTCCAGAAGCATTTATTACATTTTTATCAAATTACTCCTCATAAATGGATTGTATCATTAAATTAAGGGAAAGTGAAGGATTAGCCACAAGGACTTTTTTATCCGAACTTTTTAATTTCAAACATATTTTTTAGGATTAACTCACTTTTTCAAAATGTGTGTGAGTTGGTTAAAATTTACTTATATTTAAAATGGAGGGAGTACATGCAGTTTTTTTATTTTGGATAGGTATTTTTCTATTGGAGGCAGCATGTTTAAACCATAGATACTAAATGTGTCACATTGTGACAAATTAGTCTCTCCTACCAAACTCAGGTAGAAAGTGAAGAAACATTGCTATCTAATGGGAATTTTTTTCTTTAGAAAATGATGGAAGAGGTGTAAAACACATGATAAGGCTCACTTCAGTTCTTAGACATGTTTTTTTTTTTAAACATTGTTCATAAAAAGGAACAAACTCTCTGGCCCAGATTAAAAAAAATAAAAAGATGAAAGTGAGCTGGTGGAAAATGAATGAGGCATGTAAAGAAAGAGACCTCGAAAAAAAAAAAAAAAAAGGAGCTGGCCACAACTGCAATGGTAAGAAGCAGCTTTACAGTAAGGATATCATAAAACTGGAGAGCATCATGTTTCATGCTTTGGATGCACAGATCATGTAAAAGCTGTCCTCATTTATATATGTGTGTTTTTTTCGTGTGTGTGTGTGTGTGTGTGTGTGTGTTCCATATCATAAAGTAGTTAACCTCATCCTCAGAAACACAACTGTCACCCGTCTTTTTTCTGCTATATATATGTGTGTGTGTGCTCATGCTCTGAAACTAATCACTGCTTTTTCTATATTCTCGTATCCCTAGTTCAGGATTATTAGGATCTTCTCCTGTCTAAATATATATATATATATATATATACACACACACACACAAGAAAAATAAGAATCCAAGTTTTACACCAAGTGTGCATATATAAAAATTGATTCAATTAATAAGAAATTACCAACACTATTTATATCTTTAAAATTGTGGCCCTGTGGTTTTGAATCCCCTTGCATTGATATTAACATTTTGTTAGTACATAATAAGTAAGTATTTTTTTTAAGCATTTTTAAATTATAAATCGTAACTTGACTCTTGTAAGCTCTCATATCATAACCTAAATTTCATAAATTTTTTGTTGTAAAAAATATTAGATAGTATTTGAATTGATAAATTTGGATTTAAAATTTTATATTTTAAATCTCACATTTAAAATTTATATATTTAAAATTATTTATTTGAGTGGTTTAAAAAATTTTAAATGAAGAAGAGATCGAGATGAATTAAGATTCAAAATAAAAATAAAAAGTTAAAAATGATAAGCTTATTTTTAATTTTTAATCAATAAGAGATGAGAAAATATACGAAAGTCATAAAAGGATTAATAGTGAAAATTGAAAAAGAAAGCATTTGAAGTGGTTAGAATTTTAAATGATTAATATATAGAGAGAATTTGAAATAAAAAAATAATTTAAAATGAATTTTCACAATTTTTTGTCTATCCAAAGGAAGGATTTAGTTTAAATTCAAGTTTAAATTTTCATTAATCCAAACATTTTTATTAAGGTAATGTGTGGATTTTCAATTTAATCTTGTTTGGCTTAATTAGTCTAACAAGTGACAAGATGCGACAATATATATATATATATATATGTAAAAGAAAATGAAGGATTAAAATTGATGGTGGAGGTCTTTCTACCATAATTAGACTACGAATCTATGGACCGAAATATTAATAATATGTTTATAATGTGGGAGAAAACTAACCAGAGGAGGCTTTTTCCCAAAGGACCCACACGTTCTAAAATCAGAGTGTACTGGAGGACTATATTAAAAAATATTTACATGAGAAATGATAGTAATGCCTTTTCTTATATATATATATTTTTAAATATTTACCATCCACCACCAATCACTACCGCTGGCAACGGGCGCCGGACTAATACCTTTAATTTTTTTAAAAAAAAAAAATTGAATCTGCTGTGTGAAAAGCCGAATTAAATTTGTTTGATCACTTTACTGTATAACATTGCTCTTAAGTTTTGTTTATTGCAAAACATTAATATACTAAGTAAATTTATATAAAATTAATTAAAAGGGGATTGTAGGGGTAGAGGGAGGGGATTAACAGAAGCCATAGCTCTCCCAAATTTTTAAATTTTTTATATTATATAAGTGTTGCATACTTTTAAATTTTAAATCCAAAAATTTATAATAAAGTTATATAATTTATATACACACACATTAATCTTTACTTTGTAAACCCAAAAATTTATAAAAGCTTCAGCATGGGAGAGTAGGAGAAAAACAAATAAGACACTGAGGAGAAAAGAAAAACAAAGAAAAAATTAAATAAAGGCTTGAACTACCCCTAGTTTGAATGAAAAGAAAAGTTGAAAGGAAAAAAATTGAAGAAAAAAAACTTAAAAAAATATTATTACTTTTCATGTTTGGATGAACGAAGAAAAATAATGGAGAGAAAATGAGCAAACATTACAATAACTATAATACCCTCATATCAAAATATATCATATTTTATCCAATATCTTCATAAAAATAAGTTGAAGACAAAAATTATATTAAAATTAACATCATCATCAAATTAATTTAAAATTAAATTAGTAATTGATAAAAATAATTTTTTATTTTAATTATTAGTATTTAATATCACCATAAGCCTACACCTATTTTGTCCAGAGATGTCTAAAAGGTTTTTTTTTTCCTTCTTTCAATACCTTATTTTAGCATTTGCAATTTGTCTCGCCATTTAATAAATATATATGTATAGAAATTAGATGTTGATGATAGCAACTAATGAAGAGAGGCATGTGTGTATAGTGCTTTACAAAGTAGAATTGAATATAAATGTTAGTGAATTTAAGATATTCAACAATGTCAATGAGAGATGAGGAAGGAGGTGGACAATGCTGACATAACAGGTGGAGAGCGGCAAAGATGATTGTCCTAGACAAAGAAAGCTTGAAGGCGACGGTGAAGATAGGGTGAACAAATTAAAGCAATGAGGCATGAGGATAGAGTGTGAAATAAAATTTTCTTCTTAAAATTTCTCCATATGTGGAGAGAAAATATGATGAGTCTTATATCTCATTTTTTTTTCTATTTTTCCTTCCTCTTACTTTTCTTTCATCATCCAAACAAAAAAAAAAAACTTGTTTTTTCTCCTAGCTTTCTTTCATCCCATGTTTTCCCTGTATCCAAATAGAGCAGTACAGATCAAGCGTATGGATCTTCTTGTTCAAAATCCAAATAAGGTTCAAGACAAAAAAAAATCCAAACAGGATTAGGGTTGTTTTGGGAAAAATGATTAAGTATTATTAATTATATTTCTATTTATTTATTGGTGTGACTATTACTTGATTCTTTTGATAGTTAATTTTATTTTATAAAATTTAAATCGTTCAAAAAACATTAAGGTTGCATTTGAATGGATGGATTTAAGTTAAAAAATTAAATTTAAAATTTCATATTTGAAATTTATAGATTCTATATTTTTTAATTAGATAATATAAAAAATTTTAAATTATAATATCAAAATTCTTGGTTTGGATCTTAAAAAAATAATTTTAAATTCTATATTTGAACTTAAAAAAATTAATTTTAAATTCTATATTTGAATTTAAAAGAAATTTGGACAATTAGTCAAAGTTGAAGGTTCGAATGGCCAACTTCTACCAAGATTAAATAGTCAAAGCTGATTGAAACTGCAGCACTAGTGACAATTGAGATGGAACAGCCGACTACCACTAGAACCAAACTAATGCGACAGTAAGGACTAAACGGCCAACTTCCACCTGGACAGGACCGACAACGACAACCGAAACAAGATCGACAACAACAACGAGGATTGAACAGCTGACTTCCATTGGGGCTGAATCGACAGAGACCATCGACCCTAGTTGTCACCGTCAATCCTGTCCCAATAGAAGTTGGCCATTTGTTTCCTGTCAATAGTGGCGTCTTGTTTCCATCAACTTCAACAGTCCAGTCCAATTACCGTTGGCAGGTTTATTAAACCTTTGTGAATTTGAGTCAAATTATAAAAGAGATTGAGGTAGAATTTAAAATAATAGATATTTAGAAAGGATGTTAAATTACGGAGAGATTTAGGTAGAACTTGAATTTAGGTCAAATCCAAATCTATATATTTTTTAATTATCTAAATAATAGATTTGGCTCAAATTTAAATTTAAATTCGTATGTATTCAAATATAGCATAGTCAAATTCATTAAATTTAAACAATTTTTTAATTGTTTACAAAATAATATCTTGTTTTGAGTAGAATTTTCCGACAACCTTTTTCTGGAAAGAAATTCTAATAGAACAACCGAAGGAATTGTCAATCTAATTAACATACAATTTCACAATGGTGTTTTTATTGTACGTAGATGTCCTTCAATTATAAGTGATACTGTTTGAAACACAATTAAGTATCAATTGTGAGCACATTTTTTAACAAAAATTTAAACACTAATTCATTATAACATGAGAGATTAGTCCATTTTGTTAAATTTAATCCATGTTAGTTATTGAATTAAATTGACTGTAAAAAATTGAGCATAAAAAGATTTGCAAGCTTAAATTTATACGTACCGAGTTCATGGTTAAAATTTAAATGCGCGCGCAAAATTCAACTTTTTTGGGGGGATATTTTCCTGTTTTTTTTAATGCCCTTTTCCAATTTGTTACCTTTTGGCGAATCACACATATTATTTAACTACAATATAAATCTTTTATTGCTTAAGAAATTCGAGGTGCATTACGGTGATTTTTATTCATAAATAATGTAGTTTATCTATAAATTTTATATCAAATATAAAGGTATGAAAATATATAAATATAGAAAACACTGGTATTCTAGAAGGCAAACGCGCATGCGTGGACACGTCGGAGCCTTTGACGGTTGACTGAACGATAGGTAGCTGATCAGCTACGGCTCTATCTCATGAGGAGACATAAAGCTTACCCTTCCGATGATCGACACGTTTGAACACAGACAACTCCTCATCTCTGCTCTGTATGATTCTCGTTCAGTTCATTGTATAGCTACAATTTCGCAGGACCCACCTCTGAAGCATGTGAAACCATTCATTCTACAGGCCCCACCCCCTCTCTCTCTCTCTCTCTCTCTCTCTCTCCCCCCCCGTGGGTGTGATTTTTTCTTTCTTAACTCGAAAAATGTTTTGTCCCGTAGTGGGATTCAATTTTTTTTTCCCCATACAACGCTAGTAGGATTCCATGATTAGCATACAAAATGATTGATGGGAAATGAGAGGCCTTCTCTTTACTAGTTTTTCTCTCTATCATCCTTTCACCGTTGAAACCGTTTAAATTAAATTTATATTTTTAAAAATTATTAAATTTAAATTATCAAGTACAATTAAACAATCTAAATTTACAGTAATCATTTCTCTGCTCTCATCAACAGAGGAGGAAAGTCATTCTGTCAAAATATATACTAAACTAATATTGATTAGACCTTAAAACAAATACCTTCTACATCAAGGATACACTTGTAAGGCAATGAAAATAATAGATTTTGCAAAGTGGATAGATTTTATCATATAGGATTCAATAATTTTGCAGTTTGGATCGTTGACAGAATTCATTAACGGCTCATACATTGAAATTATCTTTATGATTGAATACTATTGAATTGAAATCGAGTCATCATTGAGTTGGAATCCAAGATTAAGCAATGAACTAGAAATAGATGAATCTAAATATAAACAATACTAAAAAAATTTAAAAACCTAGAAAAATTCAAACTTATATTATCCTAAGAGTTAATTTCATTTTAAGATCCTTTACAAGTATATATTATAATGTGGCATTACTTTAAAAAAATCAATAGTTATAGTAGATGTATATACTTTTGAGTTTGTTCATACGTGATTTATCAAAAATTCACTTATATTTGATCAATTATGAAATTATAATTTATAATATTATTGATTTATGATTATGTTATGTTGTTTTATTAACAATTAATTATATTGAAAATTTATTTCTTATATATAATTTTATACATATATATAATATTATTTTCACTTTAATTTTGATTTAATTATTTCATTACCGCTTCAATCATGCATGAAAACTGAAATTTGTTAAGCTTTGTGACTTAAAGTCCTGTCTGACTTTTGAAATATTGCTTAATTATGTCCACACAATTTCTTAGGGATATCTTGATATGAGAGGCTCGATCATGCCATTGAAATCAAGTTTGAAATTTGTCACTTTACTCAATCATGCATATTTACGCACTACATGATATGATATGAATTGAAGACGATGAAGACGGGGGGCGAAAGAGAAAGAACAAGCGAAATGATGCAGTTGACAAGGTTTGACAAAAACGAACTAGGAGCTAATATTCATATGCTCTTATTTGAGTATCATATAGCATCTTTTAAAAAGTTATTTAATACTCAATAAAAAATTACATTAATTATATTTTCTAACATTATTCTTATTTAAACTTGTTAATTATAAGAAAAAATAATGATGCAAATTTTAGAAGCTTTTTATTTAAGCAGAGGTAAAATTAAAATTAAAAAATTTATTTTATTTTTATGCAACTTCAACGATTTAACTACTATTTCTTGATTCTAATAAAATGATTAAATATATTTTATAATAAGAACATGAGGGAGTGTGTGTATATATGTGTGTGTATAGTAGAGTGAATGATTTTGGAGAATGAATTATTTGGGGGATTTGAAAATGAAGGGATGGAGGATGGGGCAGAGAGAGTAATGAAATTCACATGGGCAGTGGGGAAGTTTAATACAGGAAATGCATTTATATGTAAGGTGGCAATTAATTGTAAAATCCATTATTTGAGAGCGCAAGTCAAGGTTGCTTCCCGCTCGTGCGTATCTATCCATTAAATAATAATTATATTATATTATGTAATATTAAATATTATGAATACTACCCCTTCTCATTGTACATCCCTTATTATTTATGTACACGGCTCTTATTTAATTTTAGTGGGGCCCATATTGGTGTTCACATTTCATATGCACACGCCTCGTGTAATAAACACATCCAAAAAGCAAAGGATTGAGACTAGTCTTCTTGTTAAGAACATTATTTCATATATTATTTTAATTTGAATAATAAATATTTCATATGTTTTTATACAAAACAAGTAATTATGAACGTGCAAATTCTTTTAAGATCTCAATCTATTTTATAATTATCTGGTATATATATCAAATATCATCAAACTATATTCAAATATTATTAGACCTAAACATAGAGTTATCTTCTTAACGTGTGTTATTTCCCCATTCATAAGGTTCGTAAATCTTGAATCGTATTTAAAGGTGTCAATTTTTTTTTTTATAGTCCACGATTTTCTTTGAAATGTTTTATCAACTAACAACCTTAAAATCTATTAATTTTATCAAAATATTTAATAAATTTTTAACTTTACCTTTATTAGTAGTATATGTTTTTCTTACCAATACAAAAATATCATTCCCTAACTAGATGGAGTAATTAGTCAATTTTTATATACAATATTGCCTAGTATATATGCAGGAGCAAACAAATAGGAGGTGGTTTTTTGTTTGCAAAGATTGAATTATTGATCTTTTATAAATAATACTTTTTTTATTAAAAAAATATAAAGTATTTTAATCTAATCTCATTCAGATAAAGTAATTAATTATTTTTAAATCAAGATAATCTTTCTATATTTACTCTTATTTATTAAGGTATTTCACTTTAAAATAAATATAATATAATTATTTATTATGAATACTTAAAAAATATATTAATTATATATTAAAAAATTAA
The DNA here is from genome assembly GCF_029017545.1 of Prosopis cineraria. Taxonomy (NCBI): domain Eukaryota; kingdom Viridiplantae; phylum Streptophyta; class Magnoliopsida; order Fabales; family Fabaceae; genus Prosopis; species Prosopis cineraria. Next base: position 5,817 of record NW_026555955.1, on the reverse strand, counting down.
AAATATATTATATTTTTTAATATTTATCCGCTAAAAAATTTTTATATTTTTTATTTAATGGAGTGAATATATCAAATTCCTTTTACTTGACTTAATTAGTGATGGTTTTATTTGGTTATTTTGAGTGGAAGTAGGGGTAAAATGGGGAGGGGGAAAAGAAGCCGTAAAAGAATATGAAAGGTCATTTCGTGATGACAAGTTCATGAGTCACCCACATTGCAATTGACAGAGTTTTCATCGCTTTCACTGTTTGTCAAAGAAATCAACGCATTCACTTTCTTCTCACTGGGACTGTGTTCACCCATTTAAATCAATCTCCAGCCTTTTCACTTTGGCCTCAATCTCAGTCCCCCCAGCTGGCACTTGATTTTTCACTTCGCTCCTTTTCTTCACCCACTTTTGATGTTGCCTTGAAAATGAAGGGTCCACAAAGTCGAATTTTGACGTTGGTGCACTCTAATTGGAAATTTAATTTCTGAAACTCAATATAATTAAAACCAAGGGAGCTAAATTTTTTATATAATCTTTTTTAAAAAAGCTACAAACATTTTGCCGTAGTCTCCAACCTGTGTGTGAAAGGTCTAGATTGGATTGATTGGTGTAAATGCACAAGGTCTGCGTTGAAGGAAGGATGGAAAAATTAACAATTTTTTTTTAAAAAAACCCTTTCTATCTTAATTACAGAACACAGGATGAAGTTAACTAATTTTACAGCTATTAACAAGTTATAGTTCAAAACCTTAAAGTGTAGGGAAAAGTGTGTGACTTTTGTATTTTATCCTTCATTAAAACTACTAACATTAACAAAGTGTTGTATAAATTAAAAGCATGCCAACAACTTATTACGATTAACAAGGGGTAATATTAGACAAAAATTTTTGTAATTCTATTTATAAATTATTTTTAATATGTTTTATAAAATAAAAAAATTTAAAAACTTGTAAATTCTATAAATTTTTAACTTTGCTCCTAATAAATATTGATGTTTTATAATGTAATATGTCCTCCCACCAACATTTAATGAAAAGTAAAAGAATAAAGTCATGACAAAATTCAATAATGTAATTTATAAATAAGACAAAAATGTCTTATCTCAAAGCTTTATAAATAAGATTGGAGAGAATATTCATGACCAAGTATGGTTTTAAAATTTTGTTCTATACTTAGAACCACAGGAAGTATAGTTTAAGGAAGTTGACGATCAGAAAGTAATAATTAAAATGCTGGGATTGTGAGGAGGTTGTGTGTTCAGATATGATCCGAGCATCATAAGTTGGTGGTGGTGGAGATATTAGTGAAGGAGAAAAGGGACAAAAATAAGCATGAACAAAATAACAAGTTTGATGTCGTTTTCTTGAATTTAGTTTCTATAAATAGAATGTAAATTTTATATAATTTCACGGGACATATGAATTAATTGTGAAGATGAAAAGGGGCAACATGGATGATTTGTCATGAAAAAAGAAGGACCAAGTTGAGAAGCAATACATTATATACATCGGACATGAACGAGGGAATGAGAAGGCCAAATAGAGAAACGAAGAAGGAAATAAACAAGCTGATGATGACATTTCCTGCAGCAAGATGGCAAGGCTTTCAGCTGCAATCAATTTGCTGGCACTTATGGTAAAAAATCTCACCATCTCATCCACCATATCAACCCAATCACAGAGTCCACCTTCCTCATACGTGCCTTTATTAAGTCCAGCCACCCATTGGCGATCACTTCCGATGTGTCTCTCCATGTGGGGTCATCCCCTCTCCCGGCTTTCTTTTCTGTGTGGTGTTTGCGTGTGTGTTTGCACATGGTTGGCTTAACTCAATTGAGTTAAGTCATGTTTGATTACTTAAAAAAAAAAAAAGAATTGAAAAAATTAAAATTAAAATAAATTAAATCATATTTTCTTCTATAGTTGAAAATTATCTTATTTTTTAAAAATTTTATAAATCATGATTCTCGATCTTATATATTAAATTACACCTCCCTCTTATGAATGTGTTTATCTATCTTTTTTTATCATTTTATTTTTATTTTTATTTTTTCAATACATTTTATTTCATTTTTTTTTAATAAGTAAAGGTGACCTTAGGAGTGTCTCAACAATCTCATGTGTGGAGAGGCATGATGAAAGGAGACTTTACTGGATTACGTCATAGTTTTGTAATTTTCTTTGATACGTTGTTCAATATTCCGTTAAATAATATATATATATTATATATATGTAATATACTTTTCAGGCCAAAAAAAATTAGATTTAATATATTTTGAATAGAAGTTAATAGTTTGAATTCTTTTGGTAAAACTAACAAGCAAGAAAGAAAATTGATCTTACCCATCTATTGCCCGGCCTTGGTGTAGAAAGTCAGGGAACGATGAAGGTGTGATTAACAGTAATGTATATGTAAACTCTTGCTTCTTTGTGTGTTATCATTGACTTTTTTTTTAAAAAAATACTAATGTTAAGAATGAGCGGGAATAATGATGACGATAATTAAGAAGAATTATTATTTTAAAAATAATAATTTCGCTTGAACTAAAAAAAAAAAAAAACATTGAATTTGAGCTGTTGAAATTAAAGACAAACAAGTCAAATATATTTTACGAAAGATCGTGAATTTGATTGGTCAGTGATTCTGGATAGGGAATGGAAGTAAAGAGATGAAGGGAAGGAAGAGGTCTTTGGTTTGGGGCCTACATATGATGGAGCCCACAGATCCAACGCAAGTGGGGTCACATCCAAGAGATTACCCTGCTCCTGTTTTTCACCCTTATGCTTTCCTTCATCCAAACGCAACCATTTTTTTTTCTTCTCTCGAGAAGCAAACTCAACCAGTTTTTTGGCTAACTGTAAAAGTAAAACTTTTTGGCAAAAAAAAAAAAAAAGTAAAAGTAAAACTTTTCCAATATGTTTAAATTCCGTGTGGAGATGCAATTATCAAAATTAAGAACATTTGTGCCTAAAATTGACAGAATTGTCCTGGATTAATTAATTATTTGATCATTACAATTTTAACCTAATTGTGATCCACTAAAAATTTAATTTAATATAACTCAATCCTTATAATTTTAATAATTTAAAATATTAGTTTCTATATTTAAAAAAATAATTTTAATAATTTTTAAAATACAGAAATATAAATTTTAAATTGTTAAATTTATAAAAATTAAGTTGCATCACGTTAGAGTTTAAAACTTTATTATAAGTGAGTTAAAATTATAAAAATTAAATTATAATGAGTTAAAATTTAAAATTTAAAAATTAAATATAATTGAATTAAAATTATAAATATTAAATGATTAAATTTTTTTAAAAAATTAAACGTATGAGGGAGAAAGTGAGGAGGAGTAAAAATAGGCGGTGAAGGCAGTAAAAGGAGAAAAAGAAGAACGGCAATTCCCGAAAAAGGGAGAGAAAGAAAGGAGAGAATCTTTAAACTGAGGAGAGAAGATAAGCATGGTGATCATAAAAAGACAAGTTAAAAGGCCGCAGTGATTCTGCATCTGGTCACAGTAAAAACTCTGCCCCCTTTAGAATCTCTTTTCACCTTCTCTTCTCTTAATCTGCTTTAAATCCCATTTCTAGCCCCAAATCACCTTCTCTGACACTTTCATCAAAATCCAGTATCTCCCTTCCTCCCCAAACACCCCATCACTTAATTTTAGAAATATTAAGAAACAATTTCTCATGTTTGTTATCATTAAACAAAACCAACCAAAACAAAAACAAATACAATTCAAGGCACAGAGACAAACGCTAAACAACACGTACACTAAAAAAAAAAAAACAAAGAACCATGCAGAAAAGAATAACAAGAAGAAGTAAAACAGCAGCAATTCAGGACCAGAATATATATTTAAAAAGGAGCTGAAAGAGATATTTCCTATAATTAATAGGATACATTCTCCTAACAGATACTCCTTTTATTTTTATTTAAAAGAAAAAAACAGTATCATATAATTTAAAAAAATTGCCTAACTACATTAATTTTGAAAATAAAAGAATTAAATTATAATACTCTTTATTGATTGTATTAATAATCAAGTTTCATTAATTATTTCTTCATGACTATGAATAAAAAATTATGAAAAATAATTAAAAAGTTTATAATAAATGTCCATTCAAAAATATGATTTTGCTTATATTAAACAATAAGCTAAGAGTAATAGTTTCTTTTATGAATAAAATTGATGGAGTTTTGTTTTTGTTTGTTTGTTTGCTTCTTCTTCTTACTCTTCTTCTTCTTCTTTTTTTTTTGCATTTCAATCGCTTGCCTATGCTCAATTTAATTATACAACCGTAAAAAAAAAGGTCATACTGCTATTTTCAAGTACCGGGCAAGCGTGGATTGGGTGCTGGCTCTGGCCTCTGTGGCATCATGCAACGGGGATCAATGGGTATGACAATGGCAGTGAGACATTGGACAATTATCCATTAATAAATCTTTTGAGTGATAGTAGAAGAGTACTAAACTAGTAAGCAATGACTAGGCTAATATCATAGGTGTAATCAATTATCAATGAAATTATTTTTTAATTAATTAAATATTAATCCTTCCGATGGTAATTATAAAACTGCAAGGAATAATTTTTTCCCTTGTGATTTACGAGACAAGTCGTTAATTCTATCATAAGTCTTCACCTTTAGTAAGAATAAATACGTTATTAAAGTAGTAATATTTAATAAAAATTAGCAAATTGTTAAGTTTTTCTTAAAAAATTCACGTGTTAAAGATTATAATAAAATATATTAAAACTGCCTTGTAAATGAGACTGAAAGGACCATGATAGTACTTCTTGTATTTTCTAGGACACTTTTTTTGAAATACTGTCATGTTACTGAAAGAAAAAAAAAAAGAAAAAGCATTTTCCCCGTCATTGAAAGTAGATCAATAATATGGTGTTTCAAAATTACCCTTAATTGGGTGTAATATATGATTTTTTATTTTAATCAAGAGAACTAATTAAATTAAATTTAAATAAATATAATAAATCTTAATTTAAATATTATTGATTGATTAATAGAAATATAAATTAGTTAAAAATACCAAGGAGTAACTATTAAAAATGAGTTGCTGAAATTTCATGGGATTACCCTAAAAACACAAGTTACGCGAGATTTCCCGCATTGAATTCCCTTCTCTTGCTTTCACCACTGACGTGTGCGTTGGCCTTGGGAACGACCTCAATATAATATAATAATAATAATAATATAAATTTATATTATTATTATCATTATTTATTATTAAAACCGACGAGATTTAATTATTATAAGAAAATAGTGGTGGGCCTCTCGAGGCAAAGAAGGCCCAGTGATACCCACTGCCACGCCTTCTGCTACCCTTTTTTCCAATCTCACCCTTCGCTTTAATATATATCTATATATACACACCCCTCCCCCCACCTCTTTGTTCTTAGTTTCTGCTTCACTCTGTTTCACGCTCACTCTTTCTCTACCCCATTGCAATTTCACTCTGTTTTGCTCTGTAATCCATGGCTTCTTCTGCAAATCCGTGTCGTACAGAGACTGTGCCTCCCTTCTACTTCGACGAGAAGTGAAGTTGTCCAAGAAAGAGGCTTCTTCTAGAAGCCGCTCTTCCATTTCTTCTTTCGTCTTTCATGAAGAATTCGACCGACCCGGAGGCGCTGCGCCTTCGCCAGAAAGTGCGCCAAGCTCGTCAAGGAACAGAGGGCTCGATTCTACATCATGAGGCGCTGCGTCATAATGCTCATCTGCTGGCGCGACTATGGCGAATCCTGAAGACACAGCCAACAAAGGGGATCTCGAAGAGATACTCCAAGAGAAAAGTTTCTCTCTC